>NC_136483.1:8684693-8817193 GCF_053919585.1 Euprymna scolopes | reverse complement strand
CTAGATGCCGCATCTTCCCCACGCTACCTAGCACCTTCTATACTCTTCTGATGAGAAGCATTAGGCTTCGAAATGCTCTGGTATAAAGAGTTCCTTCTATCCTCCAATTTTTTCCTGTATTCCATTATTCAATAAATGATCCATTCTATATCTACCAATATATAGTTTTGTGGCTTCATTTCATACTCTTGTTGTCCTATTATATATATATATATATATATATATATATATATATATACGTGTGTGTGTGTGTGTGTGTGTGTGTGTGTGTGTGTGTGTGTGTGTGTAAATCATGGTGTTATAATTATTAGTTCACTAGGGATGGACTTTTCGATATTTAAAAATTTTTACATTGACACGATATTTATTTCTTGCGATTAAAATTTGCCGTGTGGGTTTATTCACTGATAATGGATCACAGATGGTTTCGTGGGGGGGGGGGGTCGAATCTCCCGACTGGTGATAATCGTTACATTATGCACTGATAGCTCTTTAAAGGATGAAACACTAGTGTCTCTAGGTATTAAAAATGTATTATATTAGTAATTATATATATATATATATATATATATATATATATATATATATATATATATATATATATATATATATTTAAAATCTTTCAAGAACATAAAAGCGCAGTATATTAGACAGAGCTATTAAAATGTAAGAAAATGTGATAAAATAAACAAGTTAATTACAATAATGTTTTATCCATTAATAACACAAACAATTATTTATAGTGAATAAAAGTCTTCATCTCATGGGTTGTAAAAACAAGCTTTTTTCTTCGTTAGTCAAAAATGTATCACTGACATTAATTGTAAAATATATGAAAACTCATTCTGTTCTGAAACTAAGAAAATCATAGAATAGAAAAATAAAAGTTTATTATTGTTTAATTTTTTAATTTTTTTTTTATTTAACTGATATTCTGTATTTTACTATAATCTATTTACACTTTGGCTTTTCCACCCTCTTTGTCAGTCGAATCTGTACGGCATAATCACATTGCCACTCTTGTTCTCCTCATATCACTTCAGTAAAGCAACGTTGAGCCTGGTCTGTACAGGATAGGTGACCAATTTACGAAATCAAGGCGCTATATGTAGGAGGATGTCGACATTTCCCAGCAAGACTTGCAAAATCCTAACGTTGTTATCTCCTAACGAGAATATACGTGCGACTGAGGATTGCTTCTGATTTTTCTATTCAATGAAACTTCCTCTTTTTGAGGAAGTCGGTTAAACCCGCATAGAATTAAAACCGTTTCCATTTTTTAGCCGAACAGAATACAGCTTAATTAATCTATTAATTAACTAATTAATTGATTTGTATTTTATATAATTTCAAATTTATGCTTATCAGTGATTCGCTTTTTACTAATATTTATTCTTTAATGAAAAGAGCCTATCTTTGAAAATGTATGGATCAAGTATCTCTTTCATTACTCGTGTATCTTTTTAATGGATTATCAAATATTGTGATCTATTTAATTTTTATTTTACTCATCATTTTTCTTGGTTTACACATCCTATATATCTCTATATCTATCGATTTATCCCTCTCTTTTTGTATATATATATATATATATATATATATATGTATATATATATAGTTTTATATATATATATATATATGTATATATATATATAGTTTTATATATATATATATATATCAAAACGATCATGGTGTATATCAAAACGATTATGTTTATTAAAATGATCATGATATTTATCGAAACGATCATGAGATATCAAAACGATCATTCGTACTGCGATTATTGAACTACGGCGATGTAAATTACGAAATTAAAACAACAATTTCATTTAATTCCTTAATAGATGTTTAGACAAATCAAATATCCTTCTTTGACGGCTACAAAGAGAAGCCTATTTACATGGCTGATTAGATTAAATAAAACCGACTTTTTCAAGCTGAACCAAATCTCAAAACTAAGTGATGTTTTACATTGAGATTGACTGAAATATATACTAACAGAATACCTAGCCTCGCCCAGGATGTAATGATATTTATTGAGATATATTCTAGCCGAATACCCGGCATTTCCTGGGGTTGAATGAAGTAGATAAGAATATATACTAGCAAAATTCCCAGCGTCGCTTGGGATTGAATGAGATAGGTGGAAATATATATTAGCAGAATACCCTGCATCGCTCCGGATTGAATGATATAGGTGGATATATATAGAAGCAGAATACCAGGCATCGCCCTGGATTCAATAATGCAGGTGCCAATAAATACTACCAGAATACTTGGCATCGCCTGGGGATGAATGAGATAGGTACAAATACAGAATAGACGAATACTTTACATCGCTCTGGGTGATATTAGATAGCTGCACATATGTTAACGAGCATCTTCCTCCCCCCTCTTTGGCTTTCTTACTCTTTCTATTTTCTCTCTCTGTGTCTCTATAAGAGAATAGAGAAAGAGAGAGGGAGAGGGAGGGAAAGAGAGAGAGGTGAGTAAACGTGGAGGTAGACACGTTTACCAGAACCAAAGGTCAGCTGACCAAATTACGTATGTGTGACGTGGTTGGCTAGATCTGTGAGATTTGATTTGAGCTTTGAAGAAGACGGACGTTTTCCGTGGTCTCCCCCCTCTTAACTGGGGAGGGGGGAGACGAACGCTGACGTGTGTGAAGAAGAACCACACAAGCAGATTTCACTTTACACCTGCTGCAGGACCTCTGGGGAAAGTGAAATAAAAACTATAAAACCATTTCATCGTCTTGGAGTGATAAATCTTCGTCAAACAGGTATCAAGTCTCTCTCCAGGATGAGAAATTGCCAGATGGTTCAACAGCGAGAAACAGAGGTAGGTTCAGAAATTACATGTCACACACACGATTCTCTTTATGATAATCAAACACACAACCATTTATATTAGAGACAATCACACGGAATCTTTCTTATGTTATATAGAAAACGTAAAATGTGCCCCTAAATGAAGAACTCTATATAACATATTCAAATGTAACGAAAGCTCAATTTGGTACCCCTCAAGGATAACCTCAATGAAGAACGAATATATAACACATATACAATAGCAGAATACTCGGCGTTGCTCAAGATTGAATGAGATAGGTGAGAAAATTTACTAGCAATATCCTCGGCGTCGCTCGGAATTGAAGAAAATTGATGGAAAAATATATTAGCAAAATTCCTGGCGGGATTGAATGAGATAGGGGCAAATATATACTAGCAGAATAATCAGCGTCACTCTGGATTAAATGAAGGTGGCAGAATATAAAGTTTGTACCGTAAATGGCTTACTTCATCTGTGATGTCGAGTCCGGATATGGCTTAAACAGTTTAGATTAATGCATATATATTGTTGGTTTTCTTTGAAAATTTACTAGGCCAGTTTCTTTAGGGGGTAATCTATATTGTTTTGAATTTTTTATGTTATTATCCGGGAATAATGCGATGTTTGTAGTGGTGGGTGGAAAGAAACAAGATTATGCTAATTTTAAACGCGCTCTTGCGTTTTCTTTTAAGGGTTGGGTTGGAGAGAGTAATGCTCGTTTTAAGGTAAAAAAAGTATGTGAAATTGTTTTATATATGTATTTCAACTACCCGTTTAATGTAGGTAAAATTATTTTAAGTATGTGTTGTATACTACTCGTCCTTGAAAATTTAAAATTATTTCATATACATGCTGTAGATTACCTACCCTAGGTAAGGTACAATTATTTCATACGTGTAATACCCATCCTAGGTAGGTAACATATTATTTTGCTCGAAATAGCAAATGATACATAGGCATTAAAAATTCCTCTCTCCGAAGAATAAAAAATATATTCTAAATCAAATTCACTTTTCTCATTGTTTATACGGTTCCGAGCAACGCCGGTTAGCCCCGAAAGTATAAAATATAAACAAACTCTTTAAAAAGCAAAGATTTATTATACAAGCTTTGATATATTATTAAATTGTGATTCCTTTAACGGCGTCCCTTTGAAGATTTGAATCAAGATCTAATTATCATGAATCCCATACGTCTTGGTTAAAGTCGACTACACTTCATTGAATTGTTGTGATTGTAAAACAATGTTATATATGTAGGCAATGGATCCTTCTACGTCTTAAATGATTTCATGAAAAAATTTCATATATTATGCCTTCCTTTAATTTTCCTAAATTAAAATAGACTTTGTCCATAGATTATATGCACCTTATGAATTGGTATAAAGAGCTGTGTCTTTAAAGTTAAAATTCTTATTAAGTTGTTATTTAGATTCTAGTCAATATTATTATATATTTTGAAATGTTGGGGAAAAATACTAAGCTAACAAAACAGACTAATTTGATTTTCAGTAGTTTATTTGAAACTGTGATATTTTGATGATTATATGTTATTATACTTTGTAAAAATAATGTAAACATACATTATCTAAACAACATTACAAAAACCGGACATTATAGTCGACAAACATTCTAAATAAAACAAAACAATAAACACTAACATATGTATTGACGTCTAGGCAAATAAAGGAAAGTGAGTTTTGTAAATAAATAAAATTGTTAAATATCTAAAACATGAAATGAAACAATAAAATAAATCACGGTAAAACGAAACGCAGGTTTTAAAGAAATATGAGATAACTAGAAGTATGAAACAGTGAAAAGATTTACATGTACGAAACACATTCAACATTTTGAAAAGATGTACATGTACAAAAAACATTCAACATTTTGAAAATATTTACATGTACAAAAAACATTCAACATTTTGAAAAAATTTACATGTACGAAAAACATGCAACATTTTGAAAAGATTTACATGTACAAAAAACATTCAACATTTTGAAAAAATTTACATGTACGAAAAACATTCAACATTTTGAAAAGATTTACATGTGCCAAAAACATTCAACATTTTGAAAAGATTTACATGTACGAAAAACATTCAACATTTTAAAAAGATTTACATGTACGAAAAACATGCAACATTTTGAAAAGATTTACATGTACAAAAAACATTCAACATTTTGAAAAAATTTACATGTACGAAAAACATGCAACATTTTGAAAAGATTTACATGTACAAAAAACATTCAACATTTTGAAAAAATTTACATGTACAAAAACATTCAACATTTTGAAAAGATTTACATGTACAAAAAACATTCAACATTTTGAAAAGATTTACATGTACAAAAAACATTCAACATTTTGAAAAAAATTACATGTACGAAAAACATTCAACATTTTGAAAAGATTTACATGTACAAAAAACATTCAACATTTTGAAAAGATTTACATGTACGAAAAACATTCAACATTTTGAAAAGATTTACATGTACAAAAAACATTCAACATTTTGAAAAGATTTACATGTACAAAAAACATTCAACATTTTGAAAAGATTTACATGTACAAAAAACATTCAACATTTTGAAAAGATTTACATGTACAAAAAACATTCAACATTTTGAAAAGATTTACATGTACAAAAAACATTCAACATTTTGAAAAGATTTACATGTACAAAAAACATTCAACATTTTGAAAAGATTTACATGTACGAAAAACATTCAACATTTTGAAAAGATTTACATGTACGAAAAACATTCAACATTTTGAAAAGATTTACATGTACAAAAAACATTCAACATTTTGAAAAGATTTACATGTACAAAAAACATTCAACATTTTGAAAAGATTTACATGTACAAAAAACATTCAACATTTTGAAAAGATTTACATGTACAAAAAACATTCAACATTTTGAAAAGATTTACATGTACGAAAAACATTCAACATTTTGAAAAGATTTACATGTACAAAAAACATTCAACATTTTGAAAAGATTTACATGTACAAAAAACATTCAACATTTTGAAAAGATTTACATGTACAAAAAACATTCAACATTTTGAAAAGATTTACATGTACAAAAAACATGCAACATTTTGAAAAGATTTACATGTACAAAAAACATTCAACATTTTGAAAAGATTTACATGTACAAAAAACATTCGACATTTTGAAAAGATTTACATGTACGAAAAACAGTCAACATTTTGAAAAAATTTACATGTACAAAAAACATGCAACATTTTTAAAAGATTTACATGTACAAAAAACATTCAACATTTTGAAAAAATTTACATGTACGAAAAACATTCAACATTTTGAAAAGATTTACATGTACGAAAAACATTCAACATTTTGAAAAGATTTACATGTACGAAAAACATTCAACATTTTGAAAAGATTTACATGTACGAAAAACATGCAACATTTTGAAAAGATTTACATGTATGAAAAACATTCAACATTTTGAAAAGATTTACATGTACGAAAAACATTCAACATTTTGAAAAGATTTACATGTATGAAAAACATTCAACCAAAACTCAAATATAAACCGTCGAAGACTTGTTGTCACTTGAATTTTAAGAAGTACCACCCGTTCTCTATCGGAAAGTGAACACTGCCAATTAGTTATGAAAGCAGTTGGTAGTGAATATGAACGTAAAAAAAAGATAAAAAGATTAAACAGATAACAGGTGGGATAAAGAAACGAAAATGAGAAAGAAAGAGAAACAGAAAGAAAACTTTTAAAAATTGTAAAAGACAAAACAAAAAAGAGTAATATAATAAAAATAAGAAGACAGCGACGATGACAAAGAAAAAATATGTATATAGATAAAAATGTAAAAAAAAAATAGAAAAATGAATATATATATATACATATATATATATATATATATATATTTACATGCATATATATGTATATATAAATGTGTGTGTGTATGTAAAGGTTATTTAGGATGCGTAAGAATAGAGGAGACAAGAATCAGATTCCACTTATGATAATTCGAGCCGTGGCAGCAAAATCTTAATAAACGAAAATTATGCGCAAATAATGGCCGCCATGGCGATAAAAAAACAAAAACAAAATGGCGTTAAAAGTTAGGTAGTGATTCACAATTGTAGAACTTTTTTATTCGTTATTCTTTTTTTCTTTTGTTACTTTTGGCCGAGATTGGCGGTAATTCTCTTTGTTATGACAATCTCCCAAAAGTAACAATTAACGGCAAACAGAAAAAAATAAATGGATATATAAATCTCAGTTGTAAGATTAAAGAAAAAAAATGCATCTCATGTCCCGTTTGCTCGTAAAGCAATAAACGAACGACCACTAATCGATTGTAATTGACTTACCAGCTGCGAGACCTGACAGTTGACACACTCGCAAGGGATCGTGCTTACAATAAAAAATGCCCACCCTTCATTAATAAAAAATGCATTTTCGGTCTACATTTCTTCCCTCCACTCTAAATCATAACTCCTCGCTTTGTTTTTTTTTACGATTTCCTTCCATTGGGCGAACACCTTTGCCTCTTACCTCGTTGAACTGACTCGGTCTTTGTCTATTTTATTTTATTATCTATATTTTTCATTCATTCTTTTATTATTTTGCAGAAAAATGGTAAATTTTCTAACATATTTATTTCCGGATCATTTATCGTTTTTCCCAAGTGAGAATTAGGACCTTTTTGTATTGTATTGTATTTTCTTTTTTATTATTATTCTTTAAGGTATACATATTTTTAAGAAATATTTTTTCTCTTTATCTTCTTTGGTTTTTGGAGGATTTTAGCACTGACCTTTATTCCGAAGTTCTTTTATTATTCTCATACGACGGGCGGCGCTTTTACGGAATCTCTGCTATTTTTTTGTTGTTTTGTTTTTGCTGGGTTATTTTGTGCATTATCTGTCAAACCAATTTATTCTTTATGTAATTATCATTTACGACTTGGCATTGTCTCCTGTGTCGTTTGTCTGCTTCTTCTCCTTTTTTCCCCTTCAGAACATATTATTATTATTATTATTATTATTATTATTATTATTATTATTATTATTATTATTATTATTGTTGTTGTTATTATTATTTAATCGTCCATTTTTATTCTCGTTCTTGGCCTCTTATTTATCTTTTCAACTATTTCTATTTACTATTTCCTTACATGTCCTTTCTAATTTTTCACATTCATTATTTCTTTCTAGATCTACTTCTTTCTTATTTTTGTATATTTATGTCTTAATTTATTGGCTGTACTATTGCATTTCTTCTATTTCTGCCATCCATATGCCATTTTTTGTCGTCATTTTCATTTTCTTTCTTTTTCTTTATTTAAGTTTTTATTTTTCATTTTCTTTCATTCAAATTTTACTTATTTTTCTTCCTCGTATCGGTCTATTCTTTTTTGGCTACGTCTCTCTCTCTGTTTACCTCTGCTTTATTTAGTTTTTTCGTCACTCTTATAGTCGTATCTCTGTTCTTTCCTATTATCACATGTCAAATGTGTAAAACAAAGTAAGCGAATGTTTTGTTTTTACCTTCCGTTACTCTTTTAATTCTTGAATACTTAATATCTGTCTTATTGTTATTTATATTGTTTTTCCCTTTCTGTGTTATCTACGCCTGCTCACTCCTCATTTATGTGAGTCTCATTTTCGATCATTCTACTGCCTTGTCCTCCGATTTCATATGAGACACACAAGAAAAATAGCCCTTCTCATTCAATATTCTTTTTTCCAATGTACTCACTATTCTCCTTCGTTTATTCTTTTATTTTTCATTCTTCTTCTTCTTTTTCTTCTTCTTTTTCTTCCTCTTTGTCTATTTCTCCTCCTACTTCTTCCTCGTATTATTATTATTATTATTATTATTATTATTATTATTATTATTATTATTATTTTTATCATTATTATTATTGTTAGTATTATCAATGTCATTAATATTAATATTAATATTATTATTACTATTACTACTCCTATAATATTAATAATAATGATAATGATAATAATAATAATAATAATAATTATTATTATTATTAGTTTTATCATTATTATCATTATTATTACTATTACTATTACTATTATTATTATTTTTATTATTATTATCATCATTATTATTATTAACATCATCATTACTATTATTATAATTATTATTATTATCATTAATATTATTATTATCAGTATCATCATTATTATCATTATTATCAATATTATTATCATTATTATCGTTATTATTAATATTACTATTATTATATTATTATTATTACTATTATTATTACTATTACACTTATTATTATTATTATTATTAATATTATTATCATCATTATTGTTATTAATATTATTATCACTATTATTATTATCATTAATATTATTATCACCATTATTATTATCATTATCATAATTATTATTAATACTATTATTACTATTATTATCATCACTATTTTTATTACTTTTATTAATATTATTATTATTATTATTATTATTATTATTATTATTATTATTATTATTATTATTATTATTATTATTACTACTATTACTCTTATTATCATTATTATTATCATTATTATTATTAATATTATTATTTTTATCATCACTATTATTATTACTATTATTATTACTACTATTATCATTAATATTATTCTTATTATTTTTTACTGTATCTACGCTCTTTATTTTTTATTGACATAATTTTCTGTTAATCTTCTACTTTACGTTTACGTTCTCATTAACTTAATCCGGTGTTCTTTCTCTTTCCCGTTTGGGAGTTATTGACCTTTGTCTTTTCCTTATATTTTTCATCTTTATTCCATTTGTCATTTTTTTTGTAAAAAACACAAAATAAAAGAAAACAATTATAATATTACTAGCTGTACCCGGCCACGCGTTGCTGTGGCTCAGTTTGTTAAAATGGAACACATGTGAAAGTAGAGAAAAGTTTGATTCTTTTTTCCAAGAGAATGTACAAATTATTTATTTTTTAACAGATGTTAAGAAAATAAACAGAAAATACTTCCATCATTAATTATGCAAAAAAATAAATAAAATGTTGATTTTTAGTGTTTCAATATGCTTATAAATTACGATAAAACTTGCTGAGTATGCACTGTTTTACGGTTATTGTAAAAATGGAACGGAAACTTAAATTTCACTTCATTTTAATCTTTCTTAATTTTTTAATTGCCCCCCCCCCACGAATATAATCAAAACAGTAACATTCAACAATTGTACTTTATGTATATAAAACACAAAATGGGTGTTTGTATTACTGTACACATAGATTCGAAAAAGTTGTCAAAAAACAAAAAAACAAATATATAACAAATAAATGTTATCAAACCAAGATAAGTTACTTTTCTGCCAAACTGGATATATATATTTTTCGTGTTTTTATTCAATGTAACATATTTATTCAGCTCGAAAACCATACAGTGTTTACCGATGTATTCGAAAATTCAAGATGGCGTCTCACACCCTCTTTAACACCGTAAGTATGGAAAAAGGTGTTATAAATAAAAAACTATACAAAATACTATTAAAAACCCGCCGAATATATGTCAACCTATGTCACGGTAACATATATTGAGCGAGTTTTTAACAGTGTTTTATCCGGTTTTTTATTTATAACATCTTTTCCCACACTTACCGTGTTAAAGAGAGAATTAGACGCCATCTTGAATGTTCCAATACATCGGTAAACACTGTATGCTTTTCGAGCTGAATAAACATGTTACATTGAATAAAAACACGAAAAATATATCCAGTTTAGTAGAAAAGTAACTGATCTTGCCTTTGATAACATTTATTTGTTATATATTTCTTTTTGGACAACTTTTTCGAATCTATGTGTAGAGTAATACAAACCCCACGAAATATTTATCAAACAAAGAAATTAAAAAAAAAAAGTGTCTAACGAAAGGGAAATAATCGCTAGATTTTTAACTAATCGTCTGAAATTTTCCAAAATCGCTAATTCTCCCCCCCCAAAAAAAACTCCATAATGTTCCGTGTTTTCTCACTATGGGTTTGTATTACTACTTCCATTAAATGTAACCGATTTTTACAGTGGACTCTCACCAGACAGAATATAGGAAACTCTGATTGAGATTGTCGGACTGACTTCCTCATCTTGGTTGTTATTGTCACAACGTTTCGGCCGTTTTGCCCTCCGGCCTTCGTCAGGTGAACGGTTTGTTAGGAGTCTCGAACCCAACCCTTTATTATTATTACGGGGGTACCGTGTTCGGACTCCAGCTAGGCTTTGGGACATAGTTGCTGATTCTCTGTTTTTCAATGTTACTTTTTCACTGCCTTCGTTCAGCATTGAACTCAACACCTTTGGGTAACTGTAAACTTTGATACAACGTCTAGGACCACTCGGCTATATGTCACTAGGACATATGGCCGAGTGGTTCTAGACGTTGTATCAAAGTTTACAGTTACCCAAAGGTGCTGAGTTCAATCCTGAACGAAGGCAGTGAAAAAGTAACATTGAAAAACAGAGAATCAGCAACTATGTCCCAAAGCCTAGCTGGAGTCCGAACACGGAACCCCCGTAATAATAATAAAGGGTTGGGTTCGAGACTCCTAACAAACCGTTCACCTGACGAAGGCCGGAGGGCAAAACGGCCGAAACGTTGTGACAATAACAACCAAGATGAGGAAGTCAGTCCGACAATCTCAATCAATGAAAACAACTCATCTCAAAAATACAGGTAATTACTATAGGAAACTCTAATCAGCGAGATACTGGATATGTAATAACCCTATAACATACGGCAGATGTCGTGATTCAGTTTGTGAATGATACGGCTGCACCAAATGTATACAGGTGCATTCCTATAAAGGTCAAAGTCGGAGGGGAAAAATGAGTTCATTTTATTTATATAGAGAAGAGAAGAGAAGAGAAGAAGATAGAAGAGATAACTGATCAGCCTTGCTAAACTCGAAGTTTTCACCTGAATCATTACAAATGATCGCTTACCTGCAAGAACAAATTATGTGTTTTGTGGGAGAGTGGGGGGCTAGGAAAGTAGTGCAAAAGCTCTTAATCTATCACGTTTCATCTTTATTTCTTCGATTAGTATACAAGAAATCCTTCTAGATAGACACCATTTGTGTTTTCCTTAGAATACAGTGCTTCTTTTCGTATAGCTGAACTTTCTAGCGTAAAATCTGACTTTATGTCTAATTTGCACTCGTGAGTAGACAAGTTATAAACACCACTCACTGATTTTGAATACTCTCATTGCATTTTGATAATATCTGTTTGAATTGATGACTCGTTAAACTAGTCCGTTTGTCATCTCAGATATTTCAGTTTAAACAAGCCGGTCTAAGATTCAGTATTTTCTGTGTCGTTTGAGTGGACGTTTGAGTAGTGATCTGACCTGCGTTTTTTATATGCACCTTCAATATTAATGGCTTTTTTTTCTGTGGTATCAAGCAATAACCGTTCCGATATTTTATATGAATGTGGTTAAAGGAATTCCTTTATTTTCCATAATAGTTTAATTTCCCTTGGTTCGGTGTAATATCTCTTCGCAGTCCTATTCTATTGTAGGTCCCATGTAATTTCACGCTGAGAATGACCTTCTGCACGCCGTGATTTCTCTTAATATTTCAGCTGTTTTTATCAGTAGCGTGCGTTGTATAGTGTTTATTTTTTCTTTGATTATGAGTTGCATTTTGTCCAAGTTTTGGGAAGGAAACTGCATCTCGTGTTCGTACTACTATTGGTTGTACAGTGGTCCTCTATGATATCTGACAGGTTCTATGTATTTGCCTCGTTTTTTGTGCCCCTCTTAGGACATCTACGCTTTATTTTGAATATTGTCGAGAGTTTTTAATCATAATATCAATTATCACGTCCAGTTTTTATGCTTGGATATGTGTGTCTGTTTATAGCCCACGCCCTATTGGAATGAAATATTTTTATTTTACCAGGAACAATTCTCTTTTATGTTTTAGTATTACTATTATTATTAACTCATTAGGAGTTTGCATGCAGATTAACATTAAAGCTTTTCTTCATTGCAAACACTCCGTGATATTTCCTCGAGTCTGATAGACGGCAAATCTCCCAAGCTTTCCAAAACGAACCATCTCTTTCGAAAAACTTTTGCTAATAATTTGGAGTCATCGCACTATCCGTTTACCATTGATCTCTCAGTTGTCACTGGAATTTGAGTGGTCTCTTCAAGGTCCAAGTCCTTTTCGTACTCATCCAGCGGAGGTGCGTTAGTGGCCTCCTTTTTGCTCTTTCCAGTCTCCATGACTCTCCTCGTAATTTGGGGCACCAGTTTATGATAAATTTTATTATTATTATTATTATTATTATTATTATTATTATTATTATTATTATTATTATTAATAGTAGTAGTAGTAGTAGTAGTAGTAGCGGTATCTGTATCATTATCATTGTTGTTGTTCCCATTATCTTTATTATTTACTTTTGAGTTCTCACACAAATCATCATCAGAGATTGCTTACTAACAGCAATTGGTGATTTTTCTGGATGACAACATTTCTACCCGTATTTCCAGTACTAACCCCCTCTTGCGATAGAATTTGCAAATGCGTTTTGCATTATTGCAACAGTCGCTTGCCAGTAACTTATTATTGACAATGACCATTGGTCATTATTTAAATTAAGGTCACAATAGCCCTACAAATCGTCCCAATCCTTTTCGTATCCATCCAGCCAAGTTTTGGTTACTGCTTTTCTTCTCGGGTTTTGCACTCTCTTCGATCCTTCACAACAATTGGGTGTAGTGCCAGTTAATTCCAGTATTAAATTTTGGGGAGAGAACAGTTAACGTACGATTATACAGTTTCAGTTTTCTTGCTTTCTATGGGGTATTTCTCTATATTTTAGTTTTATTTTATGATAAGCGTTTTCAGCTCATGCGCATTAATCTTCATATTAATTATTTTTTTCTTAATATTTAATCTATTTTCATTATTGCTATTTGCTGTTTCTTTTAGCCTTCACTCTTCTTCTAATTCATCTCATGCTTCTTTCAAAGTTCTCCGGGATTTGTCCTAGTGCTCCTACGATTATTGCTATTAACTTGAATATCTTCATATTCCATATACCTTTCAGATAGTTTCTTCCATTTGGCAAGGTCCTTGTCTCTTTAGTATTGATCCTCTGGTGTGCTGAGATGGCAATTTTACGATCTTGCAGGATTTTATTTCCTCTTGTTAACTCTTAAGACACACAGTGTGTTTTCTTGTATTGCTTTATCTTTTTGTGCGTTTATGTCTCATAGGATTCATTGACTTCTGTTTTAAAGTACTGCAACCGATTTGTGCTTGCACCATTTGTCTGTGAATACACGATAAATTTGTTTGCATAGTTCCTCTTGTACTTCCATCTCTACTTGACAATATCTATTGCTATGTTGTATTGACTCTAGTTTACATAATTCACTTATGTTGTTAATTGTTTAGTCTCTTTGTCCACAGAGTAAAATATTGTTTCTGTTTGAAATATTTTCTGTTGGGATTTGTGAGCAGAGTTTGTCCACTTTTTGAGCTTTTATATTAAACACCTTCCACTCTATTTTAAAGGATAAAAAAACTTCAACTACTTTTTTGTTCTTTATATATAATTCGTTTTATTTCTTTTACTTCAATCTTTCTTGATAATAGTTTCGTTTGTTCTGCGATGCTTTGTTTCATTTGATCGTGAGAAATTAGAGAGGTTGCTTACGTGTAAAGAATGTCTAATACGATTACTATAATGACTTAGTATTATTTTCATTATTGTTAATTATTATTACTATTATTAATAATAATTATTATTTTTAATGATTATTATCATTAATATTATTATTTTTATTATTATTAATTATTAGTAGTAATAGCAAAATAATAATAATTGTTATTATTAATTATTATTATTAATTATTATTATTAGCTATTATTATTAATTTTTATTAGTTAATATTATTATTAATTAATAATTATTAATATTGCTATTATTAATTAATAGTTATTAATAATAATATTAATTATTATTAATTATTATTAATTATTTTTATTAATCATGAATTATTTTTATTATTATTATTATTATTATTATTATTATTATTATTATTATTATTATTATTATTATTATTATTATTATTATTCTCTAAGTGTGCTCCTGCAGAATATTAGCACCGATTGTTCAATGAAATAACTTGATGTATTTCTTATTTTTGTGTTAGGGATAACAAATCGTTTTAAGCAATTTCAACGTTTTTATTTATCAATTGCAAATCCTATAGCTTTCTCCAGAAATTTACTCATGATGGCCCTTACAAGTATATCAATACTCAAAGCCCCCTTACAGTCAAGATCTTATAATGCTCCTACGCCCTCGACTATTCATTAATATGTTGTATTGTAGGTGATGAGACAATGGGAGGGGATACATGATGGTGGTGTAGAACTTGTAGTTATGCAGCTTCTGTGTTTTTTCCCTCTAACGCTTCTTCATTATATTGCATTCTTGTATTATTCTCCGTATTCCAGCGTTTTCCTTAATATCTCAGCCGTTTTCATTATCGTTTGTCGTTGTATTTTTGCAGCTATTCCTCTGAGTCCAATTTTTACCATTCGTTTTTCAAAGTTTTTTTTTTAGAAATTGTTCCTAGTGCTCCTATTATTATTGATATTATGTTGTTTTCGTCATCATCCAATTCCCTTTTAACTCTCTGGCTAGCTCTGTGTATTCTCCTTTTTTTTAATACCCCTCCTGTGATCAGCTGGGATAACAAAGTCTACGATTTGACAGGATTTTTCTTTCTTGTTAATTATTACGACATCTAGTCCTCATGCTTGGATGGGTGTGTCCATCTGTATGTCACTGTCCCATAGGAGTTTGTGGTTCTCGTTTTCGAGTGCTGTTGTGGGTTTATGCTTGTACCATTTGTCTGTACGTTCAAAATGCAGACGTTTGCACAATTCCCAGTGCATCGCCCTCCCACTTGGTCATGCCTGTTTTTGTATTCCTTTTGGGCCAGTTTGCTGCATTTACTTACTATATCGTTATATAGTTTCGTCTCTTTGTCTACAGAGCCTGTATTTGCTGTTGTCTTGTGTTTTATCGATCTTTGCTTTGATATGGTTGGTTCTTATCGAGGTAACTTATGCTGCAGTTATTAGAGATTCAGTTCCTCGGTTTATATGTCCCTTTCGCATCCATGTCCAGATGTTTTCGTTATTCTCATCTTTTGTCTTCCGTGGAATTGTTTCTCTGCCCATTATTCTTTGATCGTTTTGCTATTTGTCTCCCTGTTTTCTGTTTTGTTGATTTTTCTCAGTGTCTCTCGCTCCCATAATTATCCTTTAAGTATTTTGCATTATGTATTTTTCTAGTTCTTTTTTTGTGTCCTTCACAGAGTCTTCTACGCAGATCAGTAGTCTCTCGCAGTCTTTCTTTTTTACGTAGAACCTATCAATATCGTCCTTTGAGTGTAGTGCATTATGCATGATTATGAGTTTCCTGGTCTTCTGGTCGAGCTGTCTCAGTTCTTCTTTTGTTCACTCTATAAACGGTCCAAAGTATCTTACTAGTGATACTGCCCATGTATTTATGCGTTTTATAAGGTTTATGCTATATAATTTCGTTTCCAGGAGTTTTCTTGTTCTCCTGGGGGTATTCCTTTCCAATTCTTTCTTTCATTTCTGTATCTGTGATGGTGTCCGCTTCTAGAATTCCCAACTATTTATAGTCGTCTTGTTCCCCTAGTGTCCTCATTTCCATGCCTTTTGTCGTTTCCAGTTTTCCCTTTCTTATAACTAGTAGTGCGCATTCTTCTATTCCAAATTCTATTTGGATATCCTGGTAGTGTTAATTAGTGTCTCTAGCTCCCTTCCGATCCTTGCAAAGTTTCAAATCGTCTATGTACATCAGGTGATTTATTTTTTCCTCTGTATTGGAGAACTTGTATCCGGTTTGGCACTTTCTCAGAATACTATTCAAGGGCATCATGGCTATGATAAGCAGTAATGGTGATAGTGAGTCTCCTTGGAAGATGCCTCTTTGTATGTTAATTTCTGTTATGTGTTATCCGTCATCTGTCAATTCCAGTCTCAATGTTTTCATTGCATTTTCTATTACGTTGGTGATCCCGCTTGGTATTTTATACATTTTTTGGCATTCTATTATCCATGCTTGGGGGCTCTAGTCGTACGCTTTTTCGTAGTCGATCCATGCCATGGCTGAATTCTTTCTCCTTCTTTTTACCTCTTGTAGGATCTTTTGATCTATATATAGCAGATCATGTTTTCCTCTTTTTCCTTTTTGGCATTCTTTCTGTTCCTCGGAGATGAGTCCACGTTTATACAGGGAGTGGTAGATTTGTTCCAGGTGTGCTGTCAGTATCTCCCACATAGTGGGTAAGCACGTGATCGGCCTATAGTTTCTAGGAACGGTTCCTTTCTCTGTGTCCTTCTATTGCAGTGTAGTTCTACTTTTGTTATCCAGTCTGGCACGCTTGCTTCTTGTATATATCGCCACAGGCTAGCCTTTCGTATATGGTTGTGAATGCTTTAAACTAGTATACATGTATCCCGTCGTGCCCTGGTGCTCTCTAATTTGCAATTTTTCCTATGGTTTTCTTTAGGGTTTCCTTGCTGATTTCATTCTCTGTTCCTTATTCGATTTGTTGTAACTCTTCTTTCCTGTCGTTCAGCACTTTGTCATTTCTATTGTGATCTCGTCGTTCTTCCCATATTTTACTCGAGTCGAATTTTGTTTTTGTCGGATTAGGTTGTTCTGTTTTTGTTTTTCTTCCGTTCACATTTTAGTAGAATTGGTTTCCATTTGTTTAAACTGCCCTGTTTTGTTTGCATTGTTCAGATTTAGATCTATATCGTCTCAATCTCGCTTTTTTTTTCTTTTATTTTTTGGTCCAGTTCTTAATGTTTCTTGTTTAGCCTCTCCCTACCAATCACATTTCCAATATTCTGTTTTCTCCCCATTGCTTTCTTCCTGTTGATCATTTTGGCTTCTTTTTTATGTTTGTGTATTTGAGTTTCTAGTGTCATTTCCTATCCAGGTTTTATCGGTCCGCTTGTCCCCGGTTGTTTTTCTGATTTGAAATTCATACTTATCATTTTGGCGCCTGCGTAAATTAGGTTCTTTAAGTCCGTGGTTGTATTTGTTAGGATTATTATTATTATTATTATTATTATTATTATTATTATTATTATTATTATTATTTAAGCATTAGGAATTTTCATTCGAATCATAAACTATTGGAGTTCCCTAAGTCTTGTGTGACTACAAATCTCCTCAGATTTCAACTACATACCGTTTTTTTTTGGCATCACCACTTATCAAGGCAAATATGCCACTCAAGGATAATGGTTAAAGAGTGTAGAGTAGTCAAAAGGACAATATACTAATTGATAGTAATGGAAGTTCGGTAAATTTTTTAACTTAAGTGGAACGGCTCATCGGAAACTTGTTCACGTTGGACTTGAAGACAACCATATTATAGACAGCTGGAAAGCAGGAAAACGGAAGACAATTCCACAGGCGTGCAGTTCTAAGAAAAAAGCTTTGATCATGGGATCTATGTTTAGGTTTAGGCACAGATAAAGAGTGGGGAAAATAATTGATAATATTTTCAGCTAGTCTAGTGTTTCTTGTGAAAGTTTGGCGAGGGAGGATCATAGATTGAAGCTCAGTCGAACACTTTCCATGAAAATAACGATAAATCAGAGAAAAACTCGCAAAATCTCTTCTGTCAGATAGAGGTGGCAGCGAAGAGAAAAGGACATCTCCCACCAGGCCACGAAGTCTATTTTGAACCCTATCAAGGCAGGACAAATCTTTTCTAGCAGCTCCTGCCCATATGTGGCAACACTATTCCATCCTTGGGCGTATCTGGCTCTTATATAGATAGAGAATTGCATCAGCAGTGAGATATCTACTGGATCGATAGAAGGATCCGACCATTTTTCCAGCGGCCTTGGCAACAGATTTGATGTACGTATTCCATTTAAGATCAGGAGTAAAGGTCAAGCCCAGAAGTCAAAACTTGAGGCCTCCCCAAGACGAGAGCCATTCATTTTAATTGATGCCAGATGGGGATCAGAACGTTGATGATGTAAAGATAGAAACTTGGTTTTAGATGCATTAAAAGTTACTAGCCACTCCTTTCCCCATTGTACAACGTGATCAAGTCCAGAGGAGAGAGAATCGGAGAGAACTTGGTCGTTTACTGTCTTAGATGTGCTACCATAGATGGTAGTGTCGTCAGCAAAAATGTCTACGAATGATGTAAGGATGTGATTTGGAAGATCATTAATGTAGATCAGGAAAAGAGTTGGGCAGAGGATGGACCCCTGAGGGACTCCAGCATTTATACTGTGGGCTTCTGATTTTTGCCCATCAACTACTACTCTTATGAACCTATCAGAGAGAAATGATTTAATAATTGAGAAGACATTTCCAGCTATACCATAGCTGGAGATCTTGTGAAGTAAACCTTTTGAAAGGCCTTTTGGTATGTCAAGAGCAATTGCCCTAGAAAGGTTGCCTCTGTCGAGAGATTCGCTAATCCTATGAGATATAACTGTAAGAACCCATCTGCTGTAGATCTAGCAGAACGGAAACCATATTGTGTGTCACTAAGAAGGTTATTTTTGCTGAGATGGTTGATTACTTCTCTATTGAACACAGATTCCAGCAACTTACTCATGACGCACAGGAGACCTATTGGCCTGTACTAAGAGGGGGATGAACGATCACCTGAATTCTTTAATACAGGGCATACTGATGAGATTTTCCAGTGTGATGGGAAGCAATTCTCCTTAAGACAACGTTTAAACAGTTTTGTAAGTATGGGTGCGAGTTCTGGTTGAAGTTTTTTGAGTACTATAATTGGAATACCGTCAGGGCCGGTTGCTTTACTGGAATCAAGGTTTTTGATTAGCTTGGCAACATCACGTACAGATATTTGTATATCACATAGTTTGTTTTCTGATACAGGAGGAAATATTGGGGGTTGGCGGCCTTGGTCGCAAAGGGTCGAATTGGCTGCAAAGTTCTTGGCAAAGAGTTTGGCTTTGTCTTATGCTGACGAGATTAACTCAGGTCCATTGATGATAGTTGGGATAGAGCACACGCTTCTGTTCAGGATTCCGTTTATAATTTGCCAAAACTGGTGGGAACACCGCCGCTGCTCAGCTACTTTGGACTTGACGGAATGGGCATACAACTCTCTTGCGTTCTTTATTACTTTCTTACAATGGTTGCTGGCAGTCCTGAAAGAGGCTTTAGTTTCCATACATCTATTACGTTGGAAGCAGTGGAAAAAGTGATTTCTGTGCGCAATAGCAGCAGCACATTCTGGAGAAAACCATGGCTTGCTGTTATGTTTTTGCTGGAACTTTTTCGAAGGTATGAAATTGTCTATACCTACAATTAACCATTCCGTCAGGTCTGATTCTATAGACGACACATCCTTTTTAAACATGGAACGCAGAGGAAGATCCGATATAAATGTAATGAAACTATCCCAGTCAGCCATAGTGTATCGATATACTGTACGATGGAGAGGTACGTCTGAGGACTTATTACATTTCATTTTTATCTTATACAACTGAGTGGTCGGAAGATCCAAGAGGAGACAGAACGGAAACTGAACATAATTCAGGGCAAGTTGTGAGAAAAAGGTCTAGGAGACTTGCATACTGGCCGTCATTGTCAGGCACACGGGTGGGTTCGTGAACAATCTGAGTGAGGTCATAAGCAATGGAGAAATCATGACAGAATCTCCCCTCATCATCGGTCTTGTTTGAGTGGGTCAACCATTCTACTTTATGAACATTGAAGTCTCTGGAGATGTCCCTACCACATGGAAAGCCATCTTTTATATGGGCACATATTCCATGCCCATGGCGATCTTGAGGGTCAGATTTGGAAGTTAGGTTAGAGTATCCTTTAATTATGAACTCATTTAGGGAAATAGTCTGTCCAATTCTGGTTTCGCTTAAAAATAAAAGGTCTGGTTTAGTCTCCTGTAATTGGGCTTCAACCCCTTGAAGTTTAGAACGTAGACCCCTGATGTTGGAGAAGGAGACATGGTAGTGGGGGTCTACGTTGGAAGTTTCAGATCCAAGTTTAATCGTGTATTTTTTATTGAAACTTGTCATGATGGAATTTTGGAGTTTGTGGACTAGGTCGTCAGACTTGCTTAGAGCAGGACATATAGGGGAAACAAAGAGAGAAAAATAACGAAGATTTTTGTTTGTAGCTCATGATAAGGTAAAGCCGTAACAATTACCCACTAATATGGCATCGAAAGGCCCCACCAGAGACTACTGCATGGTTCAGAATCCATTCACCAAATGGCAATACAGCAGCCCCAGTACTTTGCGCCTGCTGATAGGACAGCCTCCTTAGTGGTTAATCCAAGGTTCGGGTCCCTGACTATCAGGCGGATAACGTCAGCCCAGATAAAACGTTTACCTCCAGCACCCTTTACTAGTGACATGGTTACAAGGATAGACATAGAACAGAAAATTTCCGCCATCGCTGTCGACTGTTAACGCAAAATACTGCCAACCTAGAATTTTCCTAATAGTCGCTGCAATAATTTTGTGTTATCTTGACAGCCGTTTACAATTGCTTTCTTGATGGAAACGATCATCGAACGTTTCTAAATTTTGAACGATAACAAGCCTATCTAGCACTGGAAGTCTAGCTGGATTTTTTCTTTTTTGTTCTTTCTAAATTTTACGACAATTTCGTGTGTTTCTGGAAAAATGTCAATTTATATGACTTCCTCATCTTCCTTCCTCCTCCTCGTTTTCATCATCATCATCATCATCATCATCATCATCATCATCATCATCATCATCATCATCATCATCATCATCATCACCACCACCACCACCATCATCATCATCATCATCATCATCATCATCATCATCATCATCATCGTCGTCGTTGTTGTTATCATCATCACCATCATTATTATTATTATTATTATTATTATTATTAGTAGTAGTAGTAGTAGTAGTAGTAGTAGTAGTAGTAGTAGTAGTACTATTCTCCGTCCGTTATCATGCTGTGCATCCCTAAAAAAAGAAAGTGGAATATTCCAAATAGACAAAAAAGTTTTTTTTTAAATTGGTGTCGCTATTGAGGCAAAGCTAATAAAAATGATTTGTCATTCTTGGCCTTTTGGCTAAGATCGAAGTGTAGTATCTGTTCTTCAGGTGCTACATTTCAATTTCTTCTCTCTCAGTGGAGGAGAAATCTTTTACGACTAAGACAATTATTTCTCCATGTTAAAAAAAAACGACCCTGGTGTCTAAATCTTTCCCGTGGGGAGGCATTGTGAATAGATACTATGTTTAATGTAACAAAGGTTTAATGTTAAAAACGTAACTGGAAAAGGTTATTTCTGATTTAATTACAAAATGCCCTGGAAATATCACTTCTGATTAATTATAAAATGCCACGGAAAATGTCCGTTCTGATTATTTTTTTTGTTTACTTGCCTCCCCACAGGGTCGGGATTGGGCCTGAGGTCAGTTAAAAATTTAGGAGGAAACCTGCTCCCCGAAAGGGGCTCTCTGGTCAATAACAAAAATAAGCATTGTATCAGTAATGAAGGATTTCTCCTCCATTAACCAAGACCAAAAAAGGGGGATTTAAGTCACTGGAATGCTGAAACTGATACTACACTCAGAAATACATGTTGCAGCAGTGGTTACCTAATCCCTAACCGTGTTAATGTTTTTATGTATTACTTTCGAAAAGCTGCTGAAACAGTTTATGATTTAAATATTAATATATTTCAAGTATATTTAAAGCAGTGGGTTACGGGATATGAAGTCAGTTCCGGAAATTACGATTTCAACATTACTTTATTTAATGTATATTATAACCAGTGGATGGGGGAACATGAATCAGTCCCGGAAATGGATGAAACAGTTTACTATTAAGACATTACATTATTTCATGTATATTTTTAGCAGTGGGTTTTGGATATAAAGCCGGTCCCAGAAATGGCTTAAACAGTTTACTATTTAGACATTACATTAATTAATGTATATTTTTAGCAGTGGGTTTGGGATATAAAGTCGGTCCTGGAAATGGCTGAAACAGTTTACTATTTAGACATTACATTATTTAATGTATATTTTTAGCAGTGGGTTGGTGATATAAAGTCAGTCCCGGAAATGGCTTAAACAGTTTACTATTTAGACATTACATTATGTCATGTATATTTTTAGCAATGGGTTTGGGATATGAAGTCGGTCCCGGAAATGGCTGAAACAGTTTACTATTTCGTCATTACATTATATCATGCATATTTTTAGCAGTGGGCTGGGATATAAAGTCGGTCCCGGAAATGGCTGAAACAGATTACTATTAAGACATTACATTATTTCATGTATATTTTTAGCAGTGGGTTTGGGATATAAAGTCGGTCCCGGAAATGGCTGAAACAGTTTACTATTATGACATTACATTATTTAATGTATATTTTTAGCAGTGGGTTTGGGATATAAAGTCGGTCCCGGAAATGGCTGAAACACTTTACTATTTAGACATTACATTATTTCATGTATATTTTTAGCAGTGGGTTTGGGATATAAAGTCGGTCCCGGAAATGGTTTAAACAGTTTACTATTTCGTCATTACATTATATCATGTATATTTTTAGCAGTGGGCTGGGATATAGAGTCGGTCCCTGAAATGGCTGAAACAGTTTACTATTAAGACATTACATTATTTCATGTATATTTTTAGCAGTTGGTTGGGGATATAAAGTCGGTCCCGGAAATTGTTAAAACTGTTTACTATTTAGACATTAAATTATTTCATGTATATTTTTAGCAGTGGGTTGGGGATATAAAGTCGATTCCGGAAATGGCTGAAACACTTTACTATTTAGACATTACATTATTTCATGTATATTTTTAGCAGTGGGTTTGGGATATAAAGTCGGTCCCGGAAATGGTTTAGACAGTTTACTATTTCGTCATTACATTATATCATGCATATTTTTAGCAGTGGGTTTGGGATATAAAGTCGGTCCCTGAAATGGCTGAAACACTTTACTATTAAGACATTACATTATTTCATGTATATTTTTAGCAGTGGGTTTAGGATATTAAGTCGGTCCCGGAAATTGTTGAAACTGTTTACTATTTAGACATTATATTATTTCATGTATATTTTTAGCAGTGGGTTGGGGATATAAAGTCGGTCCCGGAAATGGCTGAAACACTTTACTATTTAGACATTACATTATTTCATGTATATTTTTAGCAGTGGGTTTGGGATATAAAGTCGGTCCCGGAAATGGTTTAAACAGTTTACTATTTCGTCATTACATTATATCATGTATATTTTTAGCAGTGGGCTGGGATATAGAGTCGGTCCCTGAAATGGCTGAAACAGTTTACTATTAAGACATTACATTATTTCATGTATATTTTTAGCAGTTGGTTGGGGATATAAAGTCGGTCCCGGAAATTGTTGAAACACTTTACTATTTAGACATTACATTATTTAATGTATATTTTTAGCAGTGGGTTGGGGATATAAAGTCGGTCCCGGAAATGGTTTAAACAGTTTACTATTTCGTCATTACATTATATCATGCATATTTTTAGCAGTGGGTTTGGGATATAAAGTCGGTCCCTGAAATGGCTGAAACAGTTTACTATTAAGACATTACATTATTTCATGTATATTTTTAGCAGTTGGTTGGGGATATTAAGTCGGTCCCGGAAATTGTTGAAACTGTTTACTATTTAGACATTATATTATTTCATGTATATTTTTAGCAGTGGGTTAGGGATATAAAGTCGATTCCGGAAATGTCTGAAACAGTTTAGGATTAAAACATTACTTTATTTAATGTATGTTTTCAACAGTGGGATGGCGGACATGAAGTCAGTCCAAATGAATGAGATGTGCAAATATATACCATCAGTAAGCGTCGCCCAGTATTGAATGAGATAGGTGGAAAACATACAGTAACAAAATACCCAACGTCGCCCGGGATCGAATGAGATAGGTGAACGATTTATATTAGCAGAATATTAGACGTCACCGGGATTGTATAAGATACGTGAAACATATATACTATGAGAATACCAAGAATTATTGATTTGTTTGTAATGAAATAATCAGCCCAGGCAATATATCTAAGTTATTATTTAAGTAAGGGGGAGCGACATAGTGGGTTAAAGTTATGAAAATTATTGTCGAAATTAGTAACATATCCAAGAATTATGAAAAATGATGAAATGTAAGTTACTTGATTGGTGTGTTTGTAATGATATAATAAGCCCAGAAAATATATCAAATATATTATATAAGTAGAAGGGAAAAGCATAATGTGGGTTTTTAATTATAAAAATTATTGTCTAAATTAGTAATATATCCAGGACTATGAACAAAGATTAATTGTGAGTTAATCAGTTGTGTATTTATAATAAAATAATCACTCCAGGAAATATATCAAAGTAATTATTTAAGTAAGAGAGGGTGATAAGGATGGTTTAAATTATGAAAAAAATTGTAAAAATTAGTAATATTTCCAAGAATTATGAAAAATGATAATATGTTATTTAATGCATTAATGTGTTTGCTATGAAATAATCTGACCATACAATATATCTAAGTTATTATTTTAGTAAGTGGGAAGATGATGTGGGTTAAAATGATGAAAAATGATTGTTGATATAAGTAACATATCCAAGAATTATGAAAAATTACTAAATGTGAGTTAATTGATTGGTGTGTTTGAAATAAAATAATCATCCCAGATAATATATCAAAGTTATTATGTTTGTAGTGGGTGGTTGATAATGTGGGTTGAAAATATTTAAAATAATTGTCGAAATGAGTAACATATCAAAGAATTAAGAAAAATGATGAAGTGTGAGTTAATTGATACTTATGATTTTATGAAATAATCAGCCCAGAAAATATATCAAAGTAATTTTTTAGTAAGAGAGGGCGACGAAGATGGTTTAAATTATGAAAAATGATTGTGGAAATTAGTAAGATATCAAATAATTACGAAAAATGACGAAATGTGATTTAATTAATTGGTGTGTTTATAATAAAATAATCAGCTTAAACAATATATCAAAGTTATTATATAAGTAAAGGGGAAGAAGATGAGGAGGGCTTAAATTATGAAAAATTATTGTCGAAATTAGTAACATATGCAAGAATTACGAAAAATTGATGCAATATTAGTTAATTAGTTGGTGTGTTTGTAAGGAAATAATCAGCCATTATATCAAAATATCAAAATTATCATTTAGTAAAGAGTGAAGGGCGAAAATGTAAGTTAAAGTTATTAAAAATGATTGTCGAAATAAGTAACATATCCAAGAATTATTAAAAATGATTAAATGTGATGTCATGCATTAGTGTGTTTGTAATAAAATAATAAGCTCAGCCAATATTTCAAAACTATTATTTTATTAAGAGGGGGCGATAATGTGGGTATAAATTATGAAAAATGACTGTCGAAATTAGTAACATACCCAAGAATTATGAAAAATGTTGAAATGGAGGTTAATTGATTAGTGTTTGTAATGAAATAATCAGCCCAGCAAATGTATAAAAGTTATTATTTTATTAAGTTTGGGCGACAACGTTGGTTTAAATGATAAAAATATTGTCAAAATTAGTAACATAGCCAAGAATTAAGAAAAATGATAAAATGTGAGTTGATTGATGTGTGTGTTTGTAATGAAATAATCAGCCTAGAAAATATATCAAAGTTATCATTTTAGTAAGGTGTGCGATACGGTGAGTTTTAATGATGAAAAATTATTGTCAAAATTAGTACCATATCCAAGAATTATTAAAAATGATGAAATGTGAGTTAATTAATAGTTGTGCTTTTTTATAAAATAATCAAGCGATACAATATATCAAATTTGATATATTAGTAAAGGGAGATGCGATAATATGGGTTGAAATTATGCAAAATTATTGTCGAACATAGTAAAATATTCAATAATTATAAAAAAATTATAAAATGTGAGTTAATTGACCGGTGTGTTTGTAATGAAATAATCAGCCCAGGAAATATATCAAAGTTATTATTTTAGTAAGGGGGCAGTACAGTTTTAATAAAAAAAACTAGAATATGATTGTGCCTTCATTCATGCTGAATAGAACGCTCACAGCATGCCCAGCAACAATATATTGCATAGGAAAAATGCTGCTGTGGAATTTCCACAAGTCCCGCTAGTTATTATTATTATTATTATTATTATTATTATTATTATTATTATTATTATTATTATTATTATTATTATTATTATTTACGCATTAGGAATTTTCATTCAAAGCATTAACTATTGGAGTTCCCCAAGTCCTGTTTGACTACAAATCTCCTCAGATTTCAACTACTTACCGTTTTCCTAATCGTCGCTGCAGTAATTTTGTGTTATCTTGACAGCCGTTTACAATTGCTTTCTCGATGGAAACGATCATCGAACGTTTCAAAATTTTGAACAATAATAAGCCTATCTAAGGATCCAGTAACTAGCACTGGAAGTCTGGCTGGATTTTTTCTTTTCTGTTCTTTCTAAATTTTTCGACAATTTCGTGTGTTGGTGCAACCATGTGTGTGCGTTTCTGGAAAAATGTCAATTTATATGACTTCCTCATCTTCCTCCTCCTCGTTTTCATTTTTCCTTTATTATTATTATTATTATTATTATTATTATTATTATTATTATTTTATTTTTATTTTTTTTATTATTATTATTATTATCATCATCATCATCATCATCATCATCATCATCATCATCTCGCCATTACTTGAAGTTTTTGCTTTTCTCTTTTCAAAACTTATTTATGTAGATAATTGTCCATTCTTATGTTGGACTTAAGAGACAATATCTCCAGGAAGATAACGCTTGCGTTAATTTTATTGAGATTGATTCTGTTGAGACCTGAAAAAAATATCATACATACGTACATATATATATATATATATATATATATATATATATATATATATATATATATATATATATATATATATATTCTCGCACGATTGTGTACATATATTCTATGTGTATCAGAATATTAGAATAATTGGATGACCCAATCTAAGTAAATAAGATATGTAAAAAATCCGGTCTTCCATTTTTCTTGGTAAATTTATTTGCGTGTCAGTAATCTCATGGGAATGCAATTATATTCACAAAAACACACACACAAACGCACACACATAGGTATGTGTTATATACACATATATATAATTATTTTATGCATTTATATATTTTTGTATATAATTGTAGATATATATATATATATATATATATATATATATATATACATATATACATATACATATAGATGCATATATTATCGCTATTATTATTTAATGTTAGTTCATATTTGAGAATAAACGCTGTTATTCCCTCATCTCTCACTTTTTAATGTCTTTATCTAGGCGTATCCGTATCAATCCATTTATTGTGTCATTTGATCTACTTTTAAAACTAATGACATAATTATAATGAGTACGTTACTTGACATATTTTAGTCATAAACTTCATATAAGTTGCGATGATTGTGGCGAATGTTCTACGAAAATTCAAATATTTCTTCCTTGTCTGCGTCTGTATATTTAGGGAGAAATTAAAAAAAAAGATTACCATAATAATAATTCCATCTACACGTGCGCAATGTCTGTGATCATGAGTAAAATATACAAAAGTTGTTTGAAAAATCAAATATATCTGATATGCATGGAGTAATAGATAATATTCGTCAATATCGAATTTTGAAAGAGTTTCACTAGAAATACTTGTGCTTAAGCGTTATATTAAAACATGCGCTCTTTTAAGAATTGAAATGTTTTCAATTTACATGATCAAGACTATTTTTGTGAAAGTAATCTTTTTATCTTTATAAATGATATTATTATGTATGAATACCATTAAAACGTTATTTATGAAAATCAATCATCTGGATTTAACTTACTATCTCATTTCAGAATATGCGACTTTTCCGTTAAATTTTGATTTTCTCCATATCAAATAATTTTGTTTGGTTTGAATTATGTAGTCATGACGATCGAACTCTAATTTATTTTTTGTGGCGGCCAAAATAGTTTTACTTTCTAGATGTTATTATACACAACTAAATTACAAAAAAATGTTACATGAATAAAAAACTTAAATATTCTTTTTTCTACATTTTTAACGGCATTTGTTTTTTTAAATTTAGCGTCAATAGAAAGTCAAACGTTATTTAATTTCAACACATTGTTTTACGCTCGTTTTTTGCTCTTTTGTATAGCATTTCTAATTGAGATACTTTAACATTATTAAGTTTATTTCAACAGATATAAATTACAATTGCACGTTTGCTAAAATGTTTTAATTAAAATTTCTTTAGTAAACTGATAGCAAAAAAGCTTACTTGTTTATTAGCTCTGTAAGCCATAGATGTTTAATACAAAAATATTAGAAATACTATTGGTATTAGGAAATTAATACTAAATCGGAGTTACGCATTTCTTTACAGTTGAAAGAAAGAATACCATAAAAATCTTACGTGTAATATTACGTATGCTCCGCACTAATACATAAGCAGATAGATAATGCAACCAAGCGATATTTATATGTTACGAAATTAAAATATCTATTCTTGCGTTAAGATAACATTTTTTTTTCGTTTTGGTTTCACTTCGGATATTCTCGATTGGCTTCCTCTGTTGTATTTCTACAACTGACTTCTTTTTCTGCTACGACCATGCATCTGTACGAGAGTCTATGTCTGCCATAGTGCTGGGCGATTAAACTGTCACGCTTTAATTTGGAATGACGTTTGCATCGATAAACGAGCAGCCTACATTAGCGAATAGAATATGTTAGATACGACCAATTACCATTCTAGGAAGCTTTGTCCGTCAGTTAGTATATTACGCTGAGGTCTTTAATTTCATTGTTTTAGCCTTGCGAATCCTATTGAGACGTGTTAAACCAAATACTCTTCATTAGTTGGTCTGTTTTGTTCTTAGTTTTAGTTTAAACGCATTTTTGTTGGTCTGCCAGGCTTACGTGTGAAATACCTTTTCGATGGTTAAATTAACAGCCAGTGAATAATTATAAAAACGTATTCAGAGGATTTAAATAAAGGTGGTATACCGATATATATATATATATATATATATATATATATATATATATATATATACGGTGTATTTCAAATAAATATATTTCATAGGTGTATACGCTATATGTATACTCTAGTATTAAGGAAAAGATAAATAAGCTTAACGAAAGATTAACAACCATTGAATTAAGGTTTATATATAAGTTTGAAAACATTTGCCACATCAAAAACCGCAGTAGAGTAGAAAATATCTCCAAGTATTCCACCTTTATCATAATCTTATACATAGGCGTGCATAGCTATTCACTGGCCGTTAATTTAAACATACAGACATGTGGGCATATTTCTGATAAATAAACAAATGAATTAATTAATAATTTCAAAGCAAGAAGAAAATGTACTGATAAAATAGTAAGGAATAAATATATAAATAAATTTCACTTAACAATAAAATAAATGGATAATGCAGTCACTGCCAGAAAAGAAAAACAATCATAAAACGAACGGCAGGTATGAAAACAGCTATGAGGGCATAATATTACTTCAGATCAAAGCGAGAACTTAGGTCAATAAACCACCACCAAGTGAAAATAGTGCCAACACTACCAACTGCTACAGCTTGAAACAATAGGATCGTACTTCCCCTCTTTCCTAACCCCCCCACATCTAGTTCCTTTCCTTCACCGCACTATACTTCAAAATCTCTACTGATAAAATTCGCAAAGTATAGATCCCACTTTTTTCCAAAGCGGAAACTACACCTGAATATCATATTAGAAAATGGATGTAATCTTGACTCTTTTTTCAATATCTGTTTTTTTGGGGGGAGGGTCTGATGAGGTGGTCTCCTTGAATTAGGATTCCATTGAAACATGTATGCATATATGTAACCAATATTTTTTCAGGCTATATACCAGTTCTGTCCTCCATATGGCACTATTTAATAATCAAAGAAACATACATTGCCCTGTAATTACATTGATCTTCGTAAATAAGGATTGGTATATATTATAAGAAAATATATTTCTACAGAAATATATAAATCTATATATAAGCGAGATAAGACACTGATAGAAATTCAGATGAAAACTCCTGATAGATATTACTTGAAGTAATACTTTCAAGGAGATCCTAGCCAAAAAGAAAAGCTCAATATTTAAGAATAGAGCAATATATAAGTTTCGTGGTTCAATTTTAAATTCTGAAAAAACAACATATAGAGACATATATTCGATTTAAGAATTTATTGCATTTCAGCACAATTATCGAAAATAGTTTTTTGAGTGGTTGTGGATAATTATATGCAGAAAATTATACGAAAGAATATCTATTTCCCACTTGAACTTTAAATCAAGAGTTCATCCCTTTTAAAGAATACTAAAACTCAATTCCCCCTTCCTCCCGCCGAAAATACTCCATTAAGAACCTGTATGATCGCCCATCTTTAACGCTTCCCCTCTCTCTTTACCCTCTCTACTTCACCTCACTTCCTCTTTCCCTCATCTAAAAAGCTTCCTTCATCCAATATAAACAAGATAACGAACTATCTTTCTAATAAACTCATACCTCAAACAAGCCGTTCCAGCGTACTCTTCCGAATATCATCACCAAGATTATTTTGCTATCTTTGGTATTTTGATAACAACACTATTGATTCCGAGGTCCATCGCACACTTAATTCAATGCTCAAATTCTATTACTCATGGGGATAATTACAATGGAATGGTATATCCACCCAATTTTGGATATACTTTGTCGACACCGAGAAAGCATCTGGACCACAGCAAATAACACACAATCAACGCAACAACGAATAAGTCTGCCTAGTATACTTTTCGAAATATCAATAAGGAGCAGTACGCTTTCGCTATATGGGAATATCACTTTCTCCCATGGGCCTATTTTCTGCGCACCCGGATTTATAACCCTGAATGACATTAGACTCCTTCCGATAATGGACTACCCAGGTTGTATCAACTTCTCTTTTCGTATAATTTTCTCGATATAATTATCCACAACCACTCAAAAAACGATTTTCAATAATTGTGCTGAAAAGCAAAATAGCGTCCATTATCAGCTGCATTTCATTTCTAACTGCATTTCATTTCCTCTGATGATATGTGCCATTGTTGAAAATCCATGGATTAAGGAAATTAAAATAACCCCTTCTATATATTCCTTTGTCAAGCAATAAATTCTTAAATCGAATATATGTCTATATATGTTGTTTTTTCAGAATTTAAAATTGAACCACGAAACTTTAAAAAAAATATATACATATATATATATATGTGTGTGTGTGTGTGTGTATATATATATATATATATATATATATATATATATATATATATATAATTTTGGATTTTCGATTTTACCATTATTGGATATTTTACCATTCACCAGACTATCCATTCACGTTAAATCACCTTTTTCTTCACCCTATTCCCTCTGCTTCACTATTTCTTACCAAATAAGATATATGACTTACTTGTAGTTCCATTAAATACTTTACAAGCAATATGACGATCCCGTATTTTGCTAAATCCTACCCTCTTATGAGAAGGAAAATATTTCTTCGAAACTACGCGGATTAAGGACCATCCACTTATTTTGTGCTCCCTTTCATTTAAATTAAATATGTTTTCAACTCTTTTTCAAAGTGTTTATTAACATGTTTTATTAACTACTTGTTCTTATATATATATATATATATATATATATATATATATATATATATATATATATATATATTGTCAATTTTGTTCACTTACGCCAGGGGATGTAAAAATTATTCGTACGGAATAATTAAGTTCAGTAATTTTTTCTTAACTTCATTTCGGAAATAAGCTATATTTCTAAAGGCAGGAAAATGTGATTCGTCTCAAATAAAAACTGTAAATATCTTTATTCAAAATCCGCTTGCTATTCTCTTTAAGCGGACAGTGAGCAGATATTTTTACAGTCATCTCTGAACGCATATACCATGCACTGGATTAGGCGGATGAGCCTAGGTTTTAGCCATGAATACTTGAATACTACCAGGGCCTTTGACAAAGTCTGGCATAGATGTTTGTTACTGAAAATCAAATCATATGGTATAACTGGATGAATATTAAGTGTAATTAGATGCTTCTTAGACAATAAGACCATCAAGGTTTTCATTGGTGGACGTTCATCCCAGCATCATAAGATTAATGCGCAAGAGCCTCAGGGTTCGATACTTGAACCACTATTATTCTTGATATTCATCAATGACCTCCCAGATAATATTGAGTTCGAGATGGGTATATGTGCTAATGACACATTGATTTATAACATGCATGTGAGACAAACGGGTGTTAACATCTGAACCCTAAGAAAATGACCTCCAGACCGTAGTTAAACGGGAAAGTAAATTGATGGTGTCATTTAATGCGAGTAAGACTAACTTGCTCTCCTTTAACAATAAAAAAACGCCTCTCCAACCGTCTATATCCATGACAAATAGCACCCATACCTGAGCATTCTACCTTCAAACTCCTCGGCCTAACATTTGCGAGCAATATGAGCTGGAATAAATACATTGAGGACATTGCAAATGTTGCTTCTAGGAAGGTGGGCTCCATTTATCGTGCTAGAAAACTGCTTACACTTGAGAGTATCCTGTACCTCTGTAAGGCTGTAATGATGTATTGTTACCATATCTGGGTTGGTCTCTCCCTGTTGGGTAGGTTCCAAAAAAGGGTCTCCGATCTAATAGGTCCCACTTTGTCAATTAGGCTCCAACCCCTGTCTCATCACCACAATGCTGCATCCCTGTGCCTGGTTTACAAGTATTTTAATGGAATGCGCTCTGATGCACTCATTGCACTAGTGCTCGTTCGAAGTACATATTCCCCATAAACCCGGTTAGCAACAAAATAACACCCTTTAACTTTTGAGGCCCTTTAATATCAGTACTATTATTATATAAATAAATATATATATGTATATATATATATATATATATATATATATATATATATATATATATATATATGAAAACAATAGAAGTGGGAAATGAAGTCACAGAACTATATATTAGTGGATATAGATTGGTTCATTTATTCAATAAGGGAATACAATCGATAAGTTGGGGAATAGAAGGGACTCTTTATGCCAAGGTATTTCGAAGCCTGATGCATCTCATCAGAAGAGTAGAGAAGATGCTAGGTAACATAGTGGGGATATGACGTCTAGCGTTGGATTCATTAGGAATGCAATATATCAAAACAAATTAAAATTATAGATGATGTTGGGGGTTGAATTCTTAATAAAAGAGAAGCGTATTATATATAGTGGTATGTATGTATATATATATATATATATATATATATATATATATATATATATATATATATAACATCACATGTATTTCATAGAATGGCAAGTTAATGGTATTCGGTTTTTATCAAAATAAATATATTGCAATACTAGTAACATGTAAAATACTATTTATTTGCAAACTTTAACAAGATAAATCTAATATAAGTTGATTACGCAAAATCATCTTTAAATTATAATTTCTACTTGGCAAATTTACTGTATATGTTCGCAACAATTTTTGTGATAAAAATAGTTTCAAACGATTATTTAAAAACTAGCAGAACTTGTGTAAATTCCACGGACTGAGAAATATATATAATCATCAAATTGGTTTTGATATTCTCCGGCATAGAGCAAACACTTTTTTGGCAAAAAACTAATAACACCCAACAAACACGAGTTTATTAACATTTCGACGACAATAGTGTTCACTGTATTTTAAATATTGCACTGATCCAATTGAGATAAGTTAATAAGTACTAATAAATATTCAGAAAGTTATATTGTGTTACATAGTTCAATACAAATAATAAAATCATATTGTAATTAAAACACACTGTAAAATACAATATTTAATTTACTTCATCACTCCAACTCATCTTGGAAGATAAGTTTCTGTTTTTACTCTGTTACTTCCAAATGTTTCCTTTTTTGTAACGCTTCACTGATGTATCCCTTCGGGGAAGAACCGCTGCCCATCAAAACTACTATAAGTTTCTTTTCTCACACTATTACAGCAAGGCTTATATATTATTATAATCATACTAAAAAAGACTACATAAAAGAGAAGTCTCTCTTATATTCTTGACTATGGCATCTAAGTATATCTTTTAAAAGCCAAGTCTCGCGAATTTGATCTTCTAATAATAGTTAAATTTTTTAAAATTGTATTTTACCCTTTTCAAAGTAAAACGTGTTTACTAAGCAAGGGATAAGAAAAATATATACATTAATAACGTTACCCAAGATGTGGCTTAGCATTGATATATTTTGAGTTCCAGTTGACAATAAAATTTTACATTAAGGTTGAATACATCAACTGATAGATATTGCGAATTATGATTCATTCACGGCTTGATAGTTGATGACACTGGACTTGACGATGAACATTTTGTAATTTGTAAAGAAAGATCCTGCGATAACGTGTTTTACAGTTAGTGGAGAGAAACTTTATTCATGAAACTTCCGGAAAGAATAAAGAGTTATTCGAAAAGTTGTTTAAAAATCTATGATTTAGGAAATCCAGTAATTAAGTTTGTAAAATGAATGTTTACGTTTAGAAATTGATGGAGTTTGATTGCAAAGGTAAAATCTATTGAACTTCGACCCCTTGGCAGCCAATTTATTAGTCAACGCCAATTAAAAAGCTTGCCCTGTGTCTGAATACCCTTTATGTAAAATTTCAAATGTTTAGACCCAAAATTGTCAGAGTACAGACAGGAGAGGTCAATTTTTTTTTAATTTGACACGTAATATTAGCACTTAACATTTATCATTTTGTCTCACAGAAAATTATAAAGTTAGATCCATGTCCAACGAACCTATATCTAAAATCTCAAGTTTTTACACCCAAAATTGGCGGAGGAGTTTGGTAGAGTTCTCAAAGGTGAAATCGTTGAACTTTGACCCTAAATTTCTGGCAGAACACGGATCACGAATATTTTCCCAAATCTCAGTACCCTGTATATCAAATTTCGAGTCTGTAGCCTAAAAATTGACAGAGTTATTGCATAGACAAATGTACACAGACACACACACACAGACACGTTCACTTTTATAGATATACTAGTATTTCCTACGGCGGTGCCCGGGTATTAGGAGGTGTATGTTGAGCAAAAAAAGTGATGAATTTTTTTAACCTTGACCCCTATTATGAACCCTTAAAATTTATTGTTTTGGGCTCAAATCAGGTTGTTAAATTAGATCCATGTTCAAGGAAAATTTTAAGTGTTTAGACGCAAAATTGTCGGAGGAGTTCTCAAAGGTCAAATCGTTGAACTGTGACCCCTTACCAGCCAAATTTCTGGCCGAACACCGATCACAAAGATTTTCCCAAATCTCAGTACCTAGTATATCCAATTGTAGACTTTAAATTTACATAATTATTGCGTAGGGAAATGTACACACACACACACACAGACATGTTCACTTTTATATATATATATATATATATATATATATATATATTCACGATAAAAAGTTTAATCAAACATCTTCAATTCTGATCCTTTCGAAGTATATGACACTTTAGCTGCAAAATAATATTTAGGTAGGATCTTGTTCAACTAAATATACCATCGGTATTAAATAAAGCTTGTCAATATATAGTAGGTGATTGGTATGATTATTCTAGTATATAAATTTGGATGGCGGTTATCGCTTCTAACCTGGCTCTTACAAGACGACGAATTGGACCTACAGAAGTATTTTAACTTACTTAAACCTCGATGAACCAAATAATCAATGGCTACAATTCTTTAACAAAACACGCTTTCAACAAAGTACCGTTAATACAACGTTTAGAACAGAAACCGGCTAGAACTGAAAGAAAAACGATATGTCAAATGAAATAATAGAAGAGGAAAGTAAACTTGCTGATATTTAGCCCCCCCCCCAAAAAAATGAAAACATTTATTTGTCTACAAAAACAGATTAATTGCATGTTTTTTCTGGATGTGTGTCTAGTTTCGCTTGTTTCACTATACCATTTCTACTAAAGTTGGAAAAGATTCTGCTGGTGGCTGCGTTCGGTAACATTTAGTTCTACATCGTCGCTGTTTTGTTGTAGTCGATTAATTTAAGTAAATTTCGAAACCCAGATTATTCACATATACGATCCAGTAGATATCTCACTGCTGATGCAATTCTCTTATTATGTAAGAGCAAGGCACGTCCACGGATGGAGTACTGTTGCCACATATGGGCAGGAGCTGCTAGAAAGGACTTGTCCTGCATTGATAGAGTTCAAAATAGACTTCGTAGCCTCATAGGAGATGTCTTTTTCTCTTGCCTGCAACCTCTATCTCACAGTAGAGATGTTGCGAGTATGTACCTGCTTTATCGTTATTTTCATGGCAAGAGCTCTACTGGGGTTCAATCTATGCCCCCCTCGCCAAACTTTCACAAGAAACACTCGTCTAGCTGAAAACACTATCAATAGTCCCTCCACTCTTTATCTGTGCCTAAACTTAAACGTAGATTCCATGAACAAACCTTCTTTCTTAGAAGTGCATGCCTGTGGAATTGTCTTTCGTTTTCCTGCTTTCCAGCTGACTACAATCTGATTGTCTTCAAGTCCAACGTAATTAAGTTCTTGATGAACCGTTCCACTTAAGTTAACAAATTTACTGAATTTCCATTACTAACGATTACTATATTGTCCAATTGACTACTGTACACTCTTAATCTTTATCCTCGAGTGGACTCTTGGCCCTGATAAGTGGTGATTCCTATATAAAAAGAAATACGGCTGATATGTATATATATATATATATATATATATATATATATATATATATATATATACTGTTTTCTTTAGTCACCAAATGTTTAAATTAAATGCAACTATTTCAAACTCTCTTACGCCATTGGCACGTGATAATAATCGACCAATCACATGTTCGTTCTTAATCATTTTCGTTTTACTAGTGTTCCTACCTGTGGTGGAAATGAAAACATCGCTTTGTGAAACTTTGTGATCGAGATGTATTCATCCACTTCATTCATATCTTCTTTACGCCTCATTCTCTCTCACTCTCTCTGACACACACACAACCACACACACACATTATTATTATGAGTATGTTGAATATAACCTCTTACAATCTTATTGTTTAATGCTTTTTTTGTGGTTTCCTTGTTCCTAGTTATTGTAAACACTTTTTACGTCCTCTGAAATATTTCTTCATCAACTCACACACACACATACACGCAGACACACAAGCAAAACCCTTGTTAACACAATAAACACCTTCGTTACTCTCGCACTTTGGTTGAAATTCAAAAAAGCAAATGTATAATTACAAAATAAAAACAAAATGATTCTTTCACATTTGCGGAAATATATAATTAATAACATGTATTTCTGCACACTTTTTAATCAGGCGACAGTTACTCCTACCCTCTACTCCCCTCTCTCGTTATCAGTCGCCTGCGTTTTTTTCCTTACTCACCCTCTCGATTTTCTCACCCCAGCGTTCTCACGCATCCGGCCGCAGATACACACGTGGATACCGCGTGAAATTCGAATTCACACTTTGTAAAAAACAGTCAAAATTCATCTCGCGTAATTAAAGACACATTTTTGATAAGGCATAATTTGCTTACTTATTTGTTTATTTGTTCATTTTTACTCTTTTGTTCTTTATCCGCAAGAAAGGCAGTTCGGCTTGTAAACGTTTGATTTGTGCAGTATCCTTGTTGGTTGTTCCAGAATGACTTTAGGCGTTCTTGTAGTGCGCTTAGTCTGCCGTAGTTTGTGTTGATTACTTTACCCCTGAAAAGGTTGCTATAAAAATATAAGGAAATAAGAAAGAGTAAATACCTCGGAATATTGTAAAACCAAAAGGATATGGCAATCTTCACATGTGAATACAGAATAGAGACTTTAATGTATTATGAAAGGGAGTTTTATAGCAAAGGATTTACTCTTCCTATAAGAGGGAGTCAGCTTTGGAACTGATCCTTACCTCAGGATACAAACTGCAACGTATTTTGAAAGGAGGAGAACACAAATGATTACCTTTGCTCTTCTCGGACATAACATGACAAATTTGCTTAAAACAAGAAATGACTACGGTTCCTTACTAATCGTAATTTAATGCTGCTCTGTCGAATTGTATGCATTTAACAAATTATAATACGTGTGTATTTTTTATTGATTAATTTCTATTTCATGCATAACATCGATCCTTTATCACTAACTCTCCAGGCAGGAAAACAGGATTAACACTGACGTGGGTGAATTCCTAATTAGCTTATTTATAAAAACGATATCGTTTCAGATCTAGACTGCCCTATGGACTTTGAAAAAAAAAAAAAAATTCTGCACATCTTATTGAATGCATTTGACGATAGTCCAAGTAAGTTGTTTATGTGATGAGTTTGACTGTTAAATGATGCATGGCTGAAAATGTTTTCGGCATATGGTATGAATTTTCGATTAAAATAAATTTTAAAAGAAATCAAACCCTTTCTCCAATTGGCGGTACTTTCATTTTATATCATCCGCAAAATATTTCAATGCAATGTTCATACGTTTATAATTCAACGATTCAATATATCGCCGCTGTTTAGAACAACAGCGGCGATATATTGAATCGTTGAATTATAAACGTATGAACATTGCATTGAAATATTTATCTTTCGTTTTACTAGTGTTCCTACCTGTGGTGGAAATGAAAACATCGCTTCCTTTCCTAATACGGTAGATTTTTTTTTACACAGTGGTCACCACTTATCAAGGCCCGGAAGCCACTCAAGAATAAGGGTTATTGCAAGCACATTACGTTAGTGTGGAGATTTGATGAAGTGTTTACTTAAGGGGGCGGATCATTAGGAATTTGTTAACATTGGACTTGAAGACATCCAAGTTGTAGTCCGGTGGGAAGCAGGCAGACGGAACAGAGTTCCACAGGCGTGCACTTCTAAGAAAGAAGCTTTGTTCATGGAACCCACGTTTTGATTTAGGCAAAGATAAAGAGTGGGGGAAATTTTTCACAGTGGATTCAGCTAGACGGGTGTTTTTCGTGAAAGATTGGCGAGGGGGGACCAGAGATTGGAGTTCAGACGAGCCCATGCCATGGATATAACGATAAAACAAGGATAGGCTCGCAACGTCTCTTCTGTGGGAGAGAGGTTGCAGGGTAGAGAAAAGGGCATCCCCCACTAAGCCACAAAGTCTATTTTGTATTCTGCCAAGGCAGGATAGGCTGTTTTTAGCAGCTCCTGCCCAGATATGGCAGCAGTATTCCATCCTTCTATAATATGCTTATTAACGGATTTCTTTGTACATAAACTTTCCCCATTGTCCGACTTATATTGAAATCTGTACATCAAAATGTGGGTGCTAAGCTTTGAATGCGTACAGCGTTTGGTTACGCGCATGCTTAAGATGCTTTCCATGCTCAATAACAAGAATTGATCGCGCGATAACGACTACGCAGGGACCTATTCCTTATATTGAACGTGGAGTATTGCAAAGCCAACACCACGATTATATTTTCACTTCAGCGCCATATTTAGTTCTGTGAGCTAATACGCACTACTTGTATTGTAGGCCATTATGCCTATTCTGTCCCTATAAATAATCTATCAGGACGTGTACGAGGGCTTATAGCATATTTGTATTGGTAAATCCCTGCCATATTTCGGATTCTGGATAATCGACAGTGACGTTTTTTATTTGAATGGTCCCCCATCCTTCTACTTGTCTGCAACCCCTCTTTCGCAGATATGATCATGTAGTTTCAGTTTATTCTAAAGAGGTTATTATGGCATGTATTTTTCTGAATCATCTAACTCATCCTCTGCTTAATTTGTCGTAGCTTGTTTGATACGTTAGTTTAGTAGTCTCTATCAATCCGTGGTTTTCATACCTTATTAAATACAGCTTTTTATCCAAAGAAATGCAGGTCTCCTTTTAACTGTTTTCTTCCTACATATAGCTTGACCCCTTTCAGGACTAATGGCACGAAGCCTTCTAAACGTTCTCTTTCATTGGGTTGTCTTTTGTAGTTTTATCTCCTTACGTAAAGTGGATTCGTACTTTGTCTAAAGCTATTACCATGAAAAGGCGAAACGCCGTTGAATCAGTCTGGACCTCTGAACGTGGAATATGATATAGGCCTGTACACCATGACAAAAACATTCAGGAGAGTTTTTGTTTTGCTTTCAGCACTTTGCAACTTTCGCTTCCTTTATTCTATTTTTTAGTCCTAATATTTCCGTCATATAACCTGGTGTATGTATGAAACGAGTATATATAGTTATATAGTAATGTAGTTATATAGTTATGTAGTTATATAGTTATATAGTTATATAGTTATGTAGTTATATAGTTATATAGTCATGTAGTTATGTAGTTATGCAGTTATATAGTTATATAGTTATGTAGTTTTATAGTTATATAAGTATGTAGTTATATAGTTATATAGTTATGTAGTTATATAGTTATGTAGTTATATAGTTATGTACTTATGCAGCTATATAGTTATATAGTTATGTAGTTATATAGTTATATATTTATATAATTATGTAGTTATATAGTTATGTAGTTATATAGTTATATAGTTACGAGGACTAAATAGTAATCTATGTTGTATCATCGTATGTATATAACAATCTCTCTATGTAACTATGTATATAAACGTGTCTTTCATGTATGTGTGGACTTGTCCGTATACTGTTTGTTGCAGGTGGCGGACTGCGATGTTAACATATATAAATAGCAACCGATAAATACGCAGATAATAATGTGCACGGACATTTTTACGGATGTATAGAATGAAGTATAATGGGGGGGTTCACCTCAAATACACAAACGGAATGTTCAAGAAAGATTATCGCTACACACCTCTGTCTCTACTCTCGTTGTCTTCTCTCCTGCCTTATCGGGAATAATCTGCCAGCACCGAGAAATGAACATCGTTTTATAGTTTCCATCTCCACGCACACACGAGATTACGTGAGAACGGACGCAATAAAAATGCTCGCCGCCATGTTTGTTCTTTCTTTTCTTTGCGTGAACTTACTTGCTGAGCACCCACGGTAAGACTTGTCTTTCTTGCTTCTAACCACATGCCTCCCTGATCTCAAGATCACATTTCATAGTCTCTCATCCACTGTGGCGGTCGCCTCTCTCTATTTGGCCTCTGAGGTGTCTCGTCCTCCTCCTGTGGCTGCACACTCCCCTCCACTGCTTCGCCCTCAACTGGTCTGACGTCGAGAATGTGCCTAGGGACTCCTCCCACCACAATGTTGTTACTAGTGTTCCTCCCAGTCACGCGATCTCTACTCCATTATGTGGTGCAGCGCCCCGGTGGCTTCACACATACCTCGTCCCCGAGTTTTATTGTCCCTTTGGCCTCTACTTCTCGGCTTGCCGGCTCCACACTGGGATGTCTCCAGGAATATGCAAACGTTGACAGTTGCGTCTCTGGTACTTGTCCCAGTTTAGGCGACATGTTATACCAGAAGACGGCTTGCTCAGGTGAGGTGCCTCCTCTTTCCGCGACTGCCTTTATGGTGCGGTGGTTTCTCTCCACGATCCCGTTGCCACTGGGTCTGTAGGCAGCTCTGAAAAATTGTTGGATCTTCCATTTCTTCAGTACTTCTGTCACTGCTACTGACTTGAATGCAGTCTCGTTGTCGGTTAACAACTCTTCCACGGGGCCTCGCCACAAAAACACCTCATCAAGGATCCGATCAACTTTCCGCATATGGGAAAAAGTTCACGTCTGTTGAGCTCCTACTTCAGTTGTGGGATCTCGTTTCCCCTGCGATACTCTAGGCCGCCTGATGCACCTCGTTTCAGTTTTAGGCCCAAAGCAGCCCCTCCATCTAATTTTTCCGGCTCTTTGGCGACCAACTCGAACCTCTTCAAATGAGCCACCACCTTCTTGGCAGTTACCACAGTTTCATTCACCAGAATGTCGTCTATGTATGAGCTCACTACCCCATCTCCCTTTCCCATTGTCTCCAGAATCTTCCTGGGGATAGTTGACATAATCTTGGGTGCCGAATTTAACCCGAACCCCACTCGCGTAAGGCAGTAGGTTTTGCCTTTGTACTTGACTAACTGATATTTCCAGAGCTTCTTGGCAACATGGAGTTGCAAATAGGCAGATTTTAGATCTACCAACGTAGATGCGCCATTCATCTGCCTCCATTCCCTAATGGTCTCACTGCACACATCTACGGTGTCGCCTCCCGTATGGCACTTAACATGGCCGTTCAGCTCTCGGAAATCCAAGACCGGTCTTACTTTCCCTTTAGTTGTTTGCAGAACGGCCATCAACGGCAAAATGCCCGACTCCACATCATCCGTCCAAGGCATCAGTATCCCCTCCTCAATCCATCGGTCGACTTCTTGCTCAAACTCCTTTCTCGCCCTCCTCTAAGCGAATTTGTGTAGCACGCCACCCTGTTTTTCAGCGATGGCGCTTGATGTTTCCATGCCCACTCCACCGTCCACCGCTCTCCGCCGAATTCTGATCTTTGATCGACAATTTTCTTTCCTCCCCGGCCTTGTTGATCCCTCTGGGGGCATTCTCCGTTACCGCGCACTCAGCTAGTCCGAACCTCACGTTGTCACATGTGATGGTAACACCTCCAAGGCGGCATATAACATCCATTCCAATGATGGCTTGGACGCCAGGCACCAAGCGATCAGTGACAATTGCATGGACCCTCATTCGACGTTCAGCAATATCAATAGTGACGGTCTTCCTCCCTCGACACTTCACTCGCGACCCATCGAATGTCACTACTTCACCCTTCCCTTTCCATCTTCCGACCAGGGTAGTGTGCACCATAGTAGTGGTGCAGCCAGTGTCAATCAGGGCGATAACTTCCCGTCCTTTCACCGCAATTTTCTGTTTGGGCATCTGCTGCGGGTGCGCCTCTATTCTCGAATCGGGCCGGCCGCTGGCGCGTCGGTCTCCCCTCGCCAGTTTCCCGAACTTGTGCATTTTACCGCTAAATGACCTCTCCGATTGCATTTGTAACACGCTGTCCGTTGCAAGAACTTCCTGCAGTCTCTTCGCATGTGTGGTCCCCCGCATTCGAAGCATGCGATCCCCGGATTTGGCAGATTCCTGCCCACATCCTGCTGTACCGTTGCTGTCGTTCCTCCAGGCTCCGTGGGCTGGGTGCTCAGCAGTTTTAAGCAGCTCACTCACATCTAGCGTCTCCACTCCCGGTACCTGCTGCAACCTTTTCGATATCTCTTCCGGGAACCCGGTAACAAAAGTCATCTTGACTACGTGACTCGTGGCGTGTCCCCTGATGCTCGCCAACTCAACCAATCTCCTTATCTCATTCGCGTAGACATCAACAGATTGTCCAGTCCACCTCTTCTCTTTCAACTTATTAAAGGCCTCGAAAGGCCCCTCAGCAAAAGCTTCGATCAGTCGACCCTTGATGGCGTCTGCGTCACCCTGTTCCCGCTCGCTGATCTCCAAATAGAGGTTCAGTGCGTCCCATTCTAGAAACAGTGGTATTACTGCGGCCACATCATCCAGCCTCTGAATCCTTGCTACAAGGTCCACTTTTTTAAGCCACGTCACCACATCACCGTCGCCATTAAAATACTTAATCATGTTGCTTAAGCCTGCGTTGGCCATCGCAGAAATAGCTTGAAGTATAATGGGGGTGGGGGTTCACCTCAAATACACAAACGGAATATTCAAGAAAGATTATCGCTACACACCTCTGTCTCTACTCTCGTTTCCTTCTCTCCTGCCTGATCGGGAATAATCTGCCAGCACCGAGAAATGAACATCGTCGTATAGTTTCCATCTTCACGCACACAGGAGATTACGTGAGAACGGACGAAATAAAAATGCTCGCCGCCATGTTTGTTCTTTCTTTTCTTCGCGTGAACTCACTCGCTGAGTACCCACGGTAAGACTTGTCTTTCTTGCTTCTAACCACATCAGTAAAATGGGTACATACCTTGTTCTCCCTTTTTAAATACTGCAGATCTTTCTCCGATAGAAAACACCCTAAGGCAAAGTATATATATATATATATATATATATATATATATATATATATATATATATATATATAAAGTATTTTCCTCAGTTTGGACCCCCTTCAGAAGTTTTCACGCTAATTGTAGTCTACATTCTCCTATGCCTTGCCCGATAGCTCTCACGCGTATTCAAGAGACCATCCAATTCCAGGACTAATATTCTCGACTCTTTGATTTGACCGCTCGAACTGCCCTTCTTTCTGATTTACTCTGACTTAGTTACTAACGTGTATACATAAACTATTTCTTTATTTGTTCAACTCTCTTTGGCGCCAGAGGTTTATATTATTGTTATACAATATCAAGTTCTGTGTAACTAAATCAATTGGTTATTGTTTCCTAAAATTTTAAACTGGCCTACCTTCACGATATCGAATACCATTACGATTACGACTCCAAACAAAATGCATTTTTATCTTTCCAAATCCCTCTTTGCTATTAAACACACTCTTTGCATATTTCGTATTCACAAACGTCTACATTTTGATAACAGCGATAATAAAAAGATCCGCCTATGTCACTTGGCGATTTCCGGCAGTGCTAATATGTAATATTCTATGCGCGATTTTTCTGACAAAGAGGAAAGAATTGCTGTTTTCTGTGTCAGAATCTGTTCTAATAAAAATCCTTGGAAAAACTGACCTTGAAGTAGTACTTTTAGCGCCTTATATCAAGTGGCTTTATGCCTCGTCTAGAGCGATGTCAATATAAAAAAATGTACGATTATGTAACCGTACATATTTATCAACAACTCGTTCTTTTTTATAACATTACGTATTCTATAATGCTTAACCAATAATATTTAGTTCGAGTCATATTCGAGCAGACGACATATAAAGTAAAAAGATTTCTATATAACCTAAGCCTGATACATTAAAAGAACATAACGTTTCAACTACATGATTAAAGACAAACATAAATGCTATTTCCAACTGAATAAGTGAAATGTAATGGATAAAAGGATTAATTTATAGAGATGTCTAAAACTACTATTGCAAAAGAAACCAACGAAACGTATTTCAAACATACGCATGACAGAACGGACCAGCACATTCGTTTATCGATAATGATTATCTACTCACGATACGTTTACTAAAGAGAAAATTCAATTCTCAACAAAACGTTTTATATGTTGTCTTTTCTGTCCCACTTAAGAATTTTTGTCTATCAACAATAAATGTGACAGACCGTCCGAATGATCACAAAAAATTCTGATTAAAGAAAAAAAGGACGCATCCAGAAAAATAAAAACGTGAAAAGAAAACGTAACCAAATATGCAAACACACCATTCCTCATTAATTATCAACACGGAATCTTGACGCGTCGATCTTAACATCTTAGAGATTTAACAAGGTAAACGAACTATAGAAATTCACACATTTTGGAATTCTTCATCGCTTCTAAATTCACAGACAGTTTTTTTTCTTTCTTGTACGAGGAACATGTGCTAAAGACAAGCCTGAACACTACCCAAGTGATACGTATTAGTGTAGTAGGTTATATATATATATATATATATATATATATATATATATATATATATATAGGAAGTTAAAAAATATATATGGCGATTACGCTACACTGTTTCATCCACACTAGGACTCTTCAGGCTTGAAGAATCCTAGAGTTGATGAAACGCGGAATATTCAGTGTAGCTTAATCGCCATATATATTTTATAGCTTACTAACTAGCTCTACCTACGTATTGAGCACTTTTGAAGTAAACACTTAAAGTTTACGCATAAATTTATACTTTCGTATATTAATTTTATGTGAGTAAATGAAGTATATATATATATATATATATATATATATATATATATATATATATATATATATATACTAGCAAGCTGCCCGGCAATACCTGGTCGTAAAATGCGCTTAAATATGAAAATTAATATGATGATTAATACAGATTTCATATTTACCATATTTTATTGGACCCAATATATAGTGATGATTAAAAAAAAGACTCGTGCGCCACCATCGAAAATCGAAACTAAATCGTTTAGCTTACGGTTTACTTTTTCCTTTGACGTTAATGTCTTAGCTATGAAAATGTGTTTGCTGCGAGGCTAAAACTTAAAACATGAACCAATAGATTCTAAGTTAAGCAATGCCTTTCGTAATATCAATCGTTCGACCTCCACCTGACTAATTTATTCTTTTTTTATTTTAACACTTTCTTACTGATTTCTCCCGTCTAAAACCTAAATATTTAGTTTAGCGTGGGTTTGAATACCCTTTATATTAAGTGTCATATCTGTAGTCCAAAAACTGACAGAGGGGTTTGGTAGGCAACATATTTTCAACATATATATATATATATATATATATACATGCATTAATATATAGAGAAATAGGTTTTTGTTTACTCTAAGCTTTTTATGCAAATATTATGCAAGTATAAATCATGTGGAATATCTGCATGAATATAATTACAAGAAATAGTAAACAAAAGATGATGATCCCATCAGAAAACCGAAAAACTAACACGGAACTAATGAAAATGAATGTTTAAAAGGATACGCAAATATGCTAGGTCTTTTATGAGTGAATTCAATTCAACGACCCATATATAAAAGAATTGTGTTTTCTTTTTTTAAATAAATAGAAAAAAAGAGTTTTTGATAGGAGTATGAATGCACAAAAACACCAATTTATAATATATATATATATATATATATTATACTATTAGTACACCCCGGCTTTGTTTGGGTCCTATATACTGTTAATAACTTTATATGAATATGTATATATAATAAAAGATTTATACTAATGTCTAGGAAACTAAAATTTCAAGGTGTTTAGACCCAAAATTAGCAGAGGAGTTTGGTAGAGTTTTCATAGCTCAAATTGTTGAATTTGGACGACTTGACAGCCAAATTCTGGCCGAAAACCGATAAAAATAATTTTCCCAAATCTCAATACTTCTTATGTCATATCTTGAAACTGTAGACTAATAATTCACAGTGTAGTTTCCCTTACCTACCATATACACATTAAACAATCCTGTGAGCAATGCTGCTCCCATTACCAGACGTACACTTTTTCGATATATATCAAGTTCCATCACGAAGTATGTACTTTCTCTACAGAAGGAAAACATCGCCATTGTATTTACAATTGTAATGCAAGTGTGTTACTTCACTGATATATATAAAGTCATATTATCTCATACTACAGTTAGATTATCATCAATGGGAACCTTCGTGAACACACCCGCTATAACTGGACTAACCATTGTGTTGAAATGACTGGGAGCATTGATTATTTCAAAAATGTAAGCTTAATTATTTACACACGATTGGGATTTAACTATGGTTAGGGTGATTATTTTTACAAGGAATCGGCCCAATTAGTTGCATTCTGAGCCACAAAGTATACAATGAGACATCATGTAATGCCGTTTTTATAAAGTTTAAGAAGGTCTACAATTTTTTTAGATTGCTGTAATGATAAAAATAGCTCTTTGTAGTATGCAATTGCTATAACTTATTGAGGATCTTTGATAAATTCCTTTCTGTTTTAAAAGTTAAGATCTTCTTCATAGTATCCTATTTGATATGGAATATTCCGAGCTATTTGTTAACATTGTAGAATTTCCTTTGCCTGATGGTAGTATTGTGATAGTATCGTCACTGCGTTCAATGTTTATTACAAGAGCATGTGATTTGATAGCTGATAACTTCTTTCCTTGAGAGGATAGGCTGTAAAGTTTTTGAATTCTCGAGTGCTTATCTCACTTAACTCATCTCCTTACACCTTGAGTTTATAAACATGTTTCTCTTTGAGCTCTTACATCCATGTATGGAATCTTCTTGATTGATCTGGCGAAATTGAGACCTTTATGGAACACTGATTCCTCTATCTACTTTTTTAACTAATGGATCTTAAACTTTATGTGTTTAACTTTTAGATGTTTCAATTTCTTTATATGACGAGATTTGACCTCCTTAAATCCTTCTCCTATAGTATATCCAACATTTTGCGCAGACTCCCGTGTTCGGCATAAGGATTCTAGTATTCGGCTGAATAATTCCAGGGCCCAACAGAAAGATAAACCTGGTGGGTTTCTAACACTATATATATATATATATATATATATATATATATATATATATATATATATATATACATATATATATATATATGTATATATACATATATATATTATATTTATATATTTGTTTGAACTCATCTTCCCAAACTGACCGTGGTCAACTAAGAGCTCGCCGCCAATTGTCTTTTTCAAATATACCGATAAACACTGTATGCTATTCGAATAGATTTCACGTTTTAAAGTGAATAAAACATCTACAAACATTTTCAGGTAGGTAGAAGAGTAACTTATTCTGTCTTTGATAACGTTTATTTGTGATGTATTTTTGACCATTTTTTTCGAAATTAAGTTGGGCGAAACATTGTGTAAATAACAGTGAAGGTGAGAACAATAATCCGTAGAATCGACGAAGTACGAATAATCAATCTTGATCTCCAACCTAAAGAACCATAATAGCTTCAATACATTTTATGTCCCATTCCAAAAATTGAAAAAAAAATTATATAAAAACGTAGGAATTTTAAGAGCAATATAGTTTTTTTTCCGAACAGGGTACAAAAGAACTTTGAGTTTTTCATTCGATTTTGGAAACTGCTAAGTATCCTTACTAGTAAATAATACAACATCAAATAGCAATCAGGAATACATAAAAATGGGGCATCTATTTTTAAACAAGTCAATAACGAATGAATGACTACGTCTCTTCTTTTTTTTTACTCTCACTGCTTTAAAATAAACAGTTTGTTCGAGAGATAGAGCTTACGGCAAATTTTAACAAGGCCCGTCTCCATAGCGCCTCGACACGGAATTGATTAAACCTTAGTGACACAAAGGGCCTTGCATCGCTTATCGAATCAGGGGTCGACGTGTGAAGCGCGAGGTAAATTAGATATGAGATTTGGCAAAGGAGCTTTTAGCTGAGAGGGGAAAGTGTCGAACACAGAAAAAGCAAACAAAACGGCGTCTTTTGAGGTTACGTTTTACTAACGAGAAGCGGGAAAACGACAAAAAATAGAAGACGCAGTGCTCATGGGGTTGGGGAAGATATTAAAGATAGTGGTGTGATTTGAGAGGATGGACTGCTATTTTGATCGCGTGTAGCCCGTGGTGTTAACATCACTACGAAACGCTAATGGGGAAGTTCAATGGTTGAGATGCAAGTTGAAATAAGGTAGGCGACTGTTACAACTAATTTTAATTAAAAAAAATAAAACTAGAAGTGTCGAATCAATTATATAAAAAGTAAAATAACTAAATAATAATATAATACTGATTCAGTGTCTGTGTATAATTAAATATTATAATCTAAACAAATATAATTTTACGGCACAGAATTTTAAGATAAGGATTGATTATTCGTATTATTTGGATTCTTCGGACTACTGTTTTCATATCGAGAGTCTTTTCACACCGTTTTGATCCATGTAATTTAAGAGTTTCCTAAGCTGCAACAACTCATATGTAACGGCTCATCAAAAACTTGTTTACGTTAGACTTGAAGACAACCATATTATAGTCAGCTGGAAAGCAGGAAAACGGAAGACAATTCCATATGTGTGCAGTTCTAAGAAAGAAGCATTGTTCATGGAAACTACGTTTGGGTTTAGGAACAAATAAAGAGTGAGGGAAATTATTGATAGTGTTTTCTGCTAGACGGGTATTTCTTGTGAAAGTTTGGCGAATGGGTGGGGCATATATTGGAGCGCAGTCGAGCATTTGCCATGAAAATATGATAAAGCAGAGACAAACTCGCAACATCTGTTCTATGAGAAAGAGGTTGCAGGGAAGAGAAAAACATCCCTTACAAAGCTACGGAGTCTATTTTGAATTCTATCAAGGCAGAATAAGTCCTTTCAGGCAGCTCCTGCTCAGATGTGGCAACAGTACTCCATCCGTGGACGTACCTGGCTCTTATATACATAGAGAATTGCATTGGCAGTGAGATATCTACTGGATTGATAGAAGAACCCCACCATTTTTCCAGGGGCCTTGGCAACGGATTTAATGTATGTGTTCCATTTCAGATCAAGAGTAAAGGTCAAGCCCAGAAGCTAGTCAAAATATGAGGACTCCTCAAGACGAGAGACATTAATTTCAGTTGATGCCAAATGGGGATCAGAGCGTTGATGATGTAAAGATAAAAGCTTGGTTTTAGATGCATTAAAAGTAACCAGCCACTCCTTTCCCCATTGTACCACTTGCTCAAGGTAAGAGGAGAGATAATGGGAGATACCTTCATCGTTTAATGTCTTAGATGTGCTACCATAGATAATAGTGTCATCAGCATAAATGTCTACGAATTATGTAAGGATGTGATTTGGAAAATCATTAATGTAGATCAGGAAGAGATTTGGTCAAGGATGAACCACTGAGGGATCCTAGCATTAAAACTGTGATCTGTTAATTTCTGCCCATCAACTACTACTCTTATGAACCTATCAAAGAGAAAGGATTTAATAACTGGGAAGACATTTCCAGCTATACCGTAACTGCAGATCTTGTGACGTAAACCTTTATACCATGCTCTATCAAAGGCCTTTGATATCAATTAGAGCAATTACCCTAGAAAGGTTGCCTCCGTCGAGAGATTCGCTAATCCTATGAGATATAACTGTAAGCACATCTGCTGTAGATCTAGCAGAACGGAAACCATATTACGTGTCACTAAGAAGGTCATTTTTGCTGATACCGTTTAGTACTTCTCTATTTAACACAGATTTCAGCAACAGGAGACTTATTGGTCTGTATTGAGAGGGAGATGAGCGATCACTTGAATTCTTAAATACAGGGCATACTGATAAGATTTTTCAGGGTGATGGTAAGCAATTCTCCTTAAAGGCAACATTTAAACAGTTTTGTAAGTATGGGCGTTAATTCTGGTTGAAGTTTTTTTGAGTACTCTAATTGGAATACCGTCAGGGCCGGTTGCTGTACTGGAATCAAGGTTCTTGATTAGCTTGGCAACATCACGTACACATATTTGTATATCACATAGCATGTTTTCTGATACAGGAGGAAATATTTGGGGTTGGCGGCCTTGGTCGCAACGGGTAGAATTATCTGCAAAGTTCTTGGCAAAGAGTTTGGCTCTGCCTGATACTGAGCAGATTACCTCAGGTCTATTGATGATAGTTGGGATAGAGCACACGCTTCTGTTCAGGATTCTGTTTGCTATTTGCCAAAGCTGGTGGGGAGCAAGCCGCTGCTCAGCTACTTTTGGCTTGACGTTCTTTATTACTTTTTTACAGTGGTTACTGCCAGTCCTGAAAGCGGTTTTAGTCTCTGTACATCTATTACGTTTGAAGCAATGGAAAAAGGGATGTTCTGTGCGGAATGGCAGGAGCTCTTTCTGAAGAGAACTACAGCTGGTTGTAAAGAACGTTTTGAGCGTATGAAACGGTCTCTACCTTCAATTTTTTTTATTGACGTGAGCACTAGAATTTTTCAATTGGGGGTCAAGTGTGAGCAGGTGAAGTTGCATAGTGTTACATGATAAGGGCTGCCCCCTTTTCATGTATTTTTTAGAGACGCATGAATGTGGGATATATGTGCTGGATCTTGGAATCTCTGGTGAGAGAAAAGAAAAATCACAAAAAAACGGACAATTAGATAGAATTAAGGCGCAATTAAGGTGTTGTAGCGTAAAAGGTGTTAGTTATTTAGGGGTGATATTTCTAAATCCTCGTCGAAGTTTCAAGAATCCAAGCAAGGAAATCCGAGTGAATCCGTATGAGAAAAAAAAGGTATATCTTGATAGTAAAAGCCAACCAAGAAGATTGGTTATGAGCTTTTGTATGTCCCGTATAAGATAGTTATAGAATTAAAAAAAAACAAAGCCATACTTGATAAGACTAACCATGCCGAAAAAGACGATCAGGACACTTTTGGGACGAAAGGAGTCGTCCATTTCGAGGGAGGTGGAAACCTCTAGTCTGCGGCATATGGGTGGCTGGAAAGTAGCTGATATGAATCATAGGTAAAGATCCTACACCCAAAAAGTAAATGCCAAGAAGATCAGAAAGGTTCTGATCTTATAAAAATATAATAATTGTGAATTCGGCCGAGGAGGGCTGACTGAAAGAGATTTTTTTTTAGCCTGATCTTTCCTAGCTGTGTGGTTGTGTAAATGTAGAAAAAATGTACTAAATTTAAAAATGCATACATTTTTTTCGTGAAATATGGAAGGGAGGGATGTTACATGATAAGGGCTGCCCTCTTTTCCTGTAAGTATAAAAATAGAGAGATTTAGTTAAAATGAAAATGAAATAGAATAGCCGAAATTCGAACCTCGTAAATTAGGTTTAGAAATAGATTACAAGAAAGAATTAGAAAATGGACAAAATAGTTTCAAGAAAAGAATGTGCGGTGTCAAATTTGTTATGAAAAATTCAATTGAGGGATGCAACTATACAAGATAATTTAATAAACATGTTTTTAACGTATTGGAAATATAAGTTACTGAGAATATAGGTTAAAATTCCTTTTGTAAACAAAGGAAAAAGTTTTGGACACGCATGTCCAGAACACGTGAAAGAAGACACATGTTTTAACATGTGTATGACGTCATGGAATATGGGAAGTTCTAGATATAGTTAGAAACTTGAGAGAAACTGGGAGGAGAAACTGGGGGAGAGACAGAGAGAGTCTGAGGACGATAGACGACAGTCCAGACATGGACATTCGAACGTCTAGAAGCTAGACGGTCACTTTTGTAAACTTAGAATGAAGCTTTGAATTCTTGATGAGAAAGCCGCCTGAATTCTTTGTCATAGGTTCGGTCCTCAGAGCTGGAGAAAGTCAACATAATATTGCGAATTACTCCGACATTCTACTTAGCAATGTTTGACGAAACTAGAGAATGCTTCCCCTGTAGATAATATAAAGGATATAAATTTGAATTCCCTGCATATTCCTGAGTTCTAAACAAAGATTCCTGAGTCCGTCAAAAGCATTCCCGAGTTTGATAAGATGTGTCTTAATACGAGGTTACATCGAAAGAAACGTGCACACAACACTTAAATAAATCTAGTCTTCAGAAGAATCCAAAAAATTATTTTAATTCGTCTTTCATTCATGACTTTACGTGTTTGATAAAAAGAAAAAAAAACGCGAAACTCTAGAAAATGATGTTAAAATCTTCCTGTCCGTATTGCCTTATCCTAACACATAGCGATAGCTTCACGATTTTATTTTATTGGAATTTCCCGCGTTATTACGATATAATATGTGAAAAATACCATTTATCACACTACGAGGTGCCTTCAATAAGTTTCCAGTCATTTTTGTACATGCAATTAAAATTGTCATAGACGCTTAAAAGTTCAGTATGCTATTGTTCTACATTTTCTGACAATTTTTTATGATTCCAGTTTCAAATGACCAGCTACAGTAGTAATTGGAATAGACTCCATTAAAGTCTGATGATTTAAAAAAATGAAATCTTAGAAGAAGGATATGCAATCAAATTCTGTTGTAAACTGTGACAAATGTCACAGAATCGTGTCAAATGTTTCAGGCTGCTTTAAAACAATCTTGCATGAATCGAGCATAGGTTTTTCAGTGGCACAAGATATTCTTTTTTTTTTAATTTCCATCCTAAACAAGGCACATTGCCACTTTGATTTAGGGGGCTACTATCAGGGACCTAAGTTGTAGGGGTACTATGTAGGGAGTTTAACAGCAAGGTGGCTGTTCACATTACACTTGGACTTCTGCATATCAGTACAGTTGAAGAAGCAGGAAACCGGAAGAGAATTACAAATTCTTGCAGTTCTGGGGAAGAAGCTATTAGAGTAAAAGGCCTTCTTACATCTAGGGATCTCAACTGTGTAGGTGTGGGACTTCGCTGCTTGTCGGGTTTGTCTGGGGTATTTTCGTCGAGGGGGTACAAGGTGGTGTAGTTTGTCAGAGAATACACAATTAAAATACTTATAAAACAGGAAGAGGGATGCAACATTTCGTCGGTTAGACAGGGACTGAAGTTTAGATGACAGTTCGGGACCTATTAGGTTGGCGACTTTCTTTGGACCCTGTCTAGGTTCGAGAGACTAGTAGTAGATACCCCAGCCCAAATGTGACAGCAGTACTCCATACATGGGCGAATACTAGCTTTGTAGAGGTACATGATACTTTCAGGCGTAAGTAACTTTCTAGCACGATAGAGACAGCCCACCTTCTTTACAGCAGTCTTAGTTTCTAGGAAGGCAGAGAGTCTATGAGGTGACGGAGGAGTACAGAAGGCAGAATACCAGAGTTGATTGACCAAAAAAAAAGTCATGGATAAGAAGGCTCACGTGTCTATAGAGCCAATAAGTACACAGTTTGCTGTCTATGTGAAGAATGTACTCGCAGTTATTCGCGAGGAACTTAAGATGCAAAAGAGTTGCACAAATGCACCAGCACACAACTCCATCCTTGTCACAAACTCTTTGACCAAGAGGAGCATCGACAATACCTAACCCTCCCTTACTCCCTGTGACTTGGTTATTCCCTAAGCTTAAGGAAAGCGTTAGAGGCTATGGTTATGAGACAGTTGAGGAAATGAAAGAGGCTGTGACGAGTGTCATTGATACGCTCACACAAAAGAACTTCCATAAGGGCTTTCCGGACATGTTTGAATGGTGCAACAATGCATTGCGGCCGGAGAATATTACTCTGAAGGCGACTAGAGTTATATGTGTGTACAATAAATAAAAATGTCCATACGAAAAACGTCTGGAAAATGATTGAAAGCACATTTATGTTTTTATGTTTTTAATAGTCGCTAATCACAATTTGTATTTTGACACTTTTCTTATGCTGCTTATGGATGGCTTATATTTGTTGCCAAATCTTCAGCATATTCATATTATTATTGCTTAGCGGCCTTTTCTTCTTCTTCTCCTTTTTATTATTACTAATATTATTATTATTGTTATTATTATTATTATTATTATTATTATTATTATTATCGAATTGTGTTTTTATTTATTAGTATTGCTGTCATGATTAGGCGATATATTATTGTTGTTGTTGTTGTTATTATTATTATTATTATTATTATTATTATTATTATCGAATTGTGTTTTTATTTATTAGTATTGCTGTCATGATTAGGCGATATATTATTATTATTATTATTATTGTTATTATTATTATTGTTGTTGTGTTATTATTTTTATTCTTCTTATTATTGTTGTTATTATCATAATTATTGTTATTATTATTATTATTATTATTATCATTATTGTCGAATTGTGTCTTTATTTATTAGTATTATTGTCATGATTAGGTGTTATATTATTATTATTATTATTATTATTGTTGCTGTTGTTGTTAGTGGTGGTGTTGTATTATTATTATTGATATTGTTATTCTTATTATTATTGTTGTCGTTGTTGTTGTTGTTGTTGTTGTTGTTGTTGTTGCTGTTCTTCTTCTTCTTCTTCTTATTATTATTATTAATAGAAGACTGTTTGGTCTGGAGGAAATATGCAAATGTTGTATCCCATTGGCATAATGTAACGTAATACCTGTTTACACACTTATTAATATGTAGACACTGTCGCGAAAAGGGTCAAAGAATAGAAAAGAACACCAACTAGCTATGTATGACTAAAAAGTCACGCCTGGCTGGACAAGAGTAATAAAGGTATTTTTTAACTGGCTATTTGTTAAAAAAATATCTTTATTACTCTTCTACGGCCAGGCGTTTCTTTTTTCTCGACTATAACATTACACACGTGTCTCTACGCGATTCTGTGTCCGTCTCTAACATGATCATCAGTTTGCAAAAAGCGTTCTATTTTAGAATCTTTTTTGTCTTTGTAGTGACGTCATCTCGCACACGACTAGATCATTTGAATACGCACGTCTGCGATATGTTACAATAAAATAGATACTTTATGTCGAATTGATGGTAGGTCATTGGTAAAATATGTTTTTTCGATTATATATCGATCCCTATTTAACTTTGATACTTCATTAAACAGGTAACATAGCATTTATTTCGCTGCATATTTAGTTTTCGAGTATACATTTTAGAGCAAATATAGATTTGCGGTAACTAATAGCTTGTACTCCCTATTAATAGCAAACTATAGACTGAACTGATACCCTACTATTTAGTTCAATGCGCCTTATCATAAGAAAGGGCCATACAATATTTCAGTTAAATCATTCCAGTTGTTTCTGCGAATAACGCAACGGACAGACAGAGAGACAGAAAATATACTAAAAAAATAATATATATTATTATTATTATTATTATTATTTTTATTATCATCATAATTATTATTTACTTTTTATTATTATTATTATTATTATTATTTATTCTCATTATTATTATTATTATTATTATTATTATTATTATTATTATTATTATTATTATTATTATTAAAAGGAAGTCCTGGAGTGGGATTTGGTCTGTCGAAGGGCGATATAATAGCTAGCTTGTTGGGAGAGGTCAGAAAAAGGCCATCAGGAATGCTGCAGATGAAAAACGTTGAGATAACCATCGATGACGTTAAGGCTGGCATACGAAAGATGCCAAACTGAAAGGCACCTAGTCCAGATGGAGTGTTGGGTTTAAACAGTTTCCCTGCCTTTATGCCTTTATTCACCTATGGCTGTTGCCCTGCAAAGGGTTGTAGAGTCGGGAGATGCCACTGATTGGCTTCTTAAGGGAATAGTTCAGTACGTATTAGGTTGGCGACTCTCTTTTGAACCTTGTCTAGGAGTGAGAGACTAGTAGCAGATGCACCGGCCGAAATATGACAACAATACTCCATACATTGGCGAATGGTGGCCTTGTAGAGGTACAGGATACATTCAGTAGTCAGTAGCTTTCTAGCACGGTAGAGAGAGAGAGAGCCTCCCTTTTTCACAGCGGTCCTGGCAATGCTTTCAATGTAATTTTTCCAACTCATGTTTCCTGTGAACTTTAGGCCGAAAAGTTTAAACGTTGTGCGTTCAAATAAAGAGTCTTTGGGTATTGCTATTGGTGGTAGAAAAGGTTTCTTGTTATTATTGAAGGAAACAAGTTTAGTCTTGGCAGCATTGAATCTGACCATTCATTTTTGTCCTCATTCCACTACAGATTGGAGGTCATCCTCTAGTGTTTCTGCCATTTATTTAGATATGTGTTCATTTGTTTTCCTGTCGTGTCTGTTATAGAGCGTGGTGTCATCAGCATATATACCCATCTCACAGACAATTTCGTCAAGGAGGTCATTTATGAATATTAGGAATAATAGTGGTCCAAGGATAGATCCGAGGCACTCGCGCATTTATATCATATTGTTTAGATGTACGGCTATCGAGGACACATGGGTTTTTCTCTTATCTAAGAAGGATTTCATTATGTTAAGTATTCTACCAGTGATACCGTATGATCTGATTTATCGTTTTACAGTGTTAGTAATCAATTTTTTAGATTGTCTGCCACTAAAATAGTCACGGACATTTTGAGTCTTTTCGGTGGAATCTGGTGCTCACAAATGCGTTTGCATATTTTAACCATGTTTCAAGTTATGGGATTGAAGTAACATCATTGGTATTATTATTATTATTATTATTATTATTATTATTATTATTATTATTACGAATAAGAATACTGCTACTACTACTACTACTACTACTGCTACTACTAATAATAGTAAGAATAAGAATAAGAATAATAAGAATAATAATAATTTCAATTTTTAGATGTTTTTAATTAAACATTTTTCCTTGAAAACAAGCTCAATTCCATTTGCCTTTAGACAATTAAGCCCAACCCGCTCGTCGCCTCAAACAGGCAACGTCCTTGCAAATCTGGAAAAGAATTTTACTATAAATCTGCCTAAGCAATTCATAGTGTCCTTTCGCCATGGTTCTAAGCGTTTTACTAAAGACAGAAATCACCTTGACTTACCTATATTCCCAAAGTGTAACTAATTCCCACATCAGAACATGATAGTTTTTTTTTTTTATTTCTCCTGCACTCTGGTGTCGAAAGGGCAAGCAATGTCAATGATTGAGCAAGTTCTGTTTTATTGTAAAAAGATTATGCTTAGTTTGGAATGTTCAAGAAACATACACATTTGTATGCGCATATCTCAAAGAAGTTTGACATTGTTGTTTTTCTGTATTACCTGCGGCTTATCACCATACCACCTCTGGATATCGTTTAATTCATACGGTTACATATAGTCCTATATAGAAACTGAGCGACTTTATCATGTCTTCGTTTTTATATTGATCTTGAGCTAGCATAGATCATAGTTCTTTCTTTTCATTACACAATTTTCACATCGGTAGTTTTGCATTTCTGTCAATGTAGTATCCGATGGCCCCAGTGCGAGTGGCCGGCTCGCGGCATATCATAAAGGTTTAATATTTTAAGATTCCTCCTAACCTCAGCTGTCACTATCTCTAAATCTCGTACATTAAATAATACACCGTTTAGTGTCTGTCAAACTCTGACCCATTTTCACCCCAGCTCGTTGCATCTTTTCCTCTTCACAAAAAAGAGTTTCATTACTTTCAAAAGTTAGACCTCTTCTTCTCTATTTACCACGACTTTCAATACTAAGAAAGCATCGACCGCCTTCTTTTCTAGTTGTGTGCAATCGCTATCTATCTTCTTTCTTATTACAAGACCTGTAAATTGGACGTGTTTTTTGTGTCCACACGATGAAATCCATTAATACCAGTCAAGCACACCAGCGGTACATGTAGCAACTGCTACTACCATCGCATTGATGGCATAAACTGTATTCCGACTGTGAAGATTCGATTGAATAATAACCTTTAATCTCCTGTCGTACCTGCTTTGACCCGGTTCCATGTGCTTAATTTTATCTGCAAAGATTATTATGTACTCACTAGGAGTAAATACACATGACATCGTCAAATATTTCTCTTTAAGAACAACTTATAGCATTCTCTAGAGTAATTATTATTATTGACTCACAAGGAGGTTTTACACAGCCCATTAAAGACCTCTCCTTGATAAACACCTGTGGTGTTCCCTGGAGCTGAGTGAAAACAAGTCCCCACGAGTTTCCTGTACTCTCAACTACTTTCGATAACATTTGCACATGATTTGCATTATCGCAACAGCCGCTTATCATTGATTTCTCACTGAAAGTGGTCATTGGTCTTTACTGGAGTTTTAGTGGCAATAAACCTTCACAAGGTACCAGTTCTCTTAGCACTTGTCCAGCAGAGGTATGGCTAGTGCTTTTCACGGCCTTACTCCTGTTTAGGGGTGGGAGTAATTAGGGGCAGGGTAGAGGACGTATAGGTATGCCGCTTCAACGTTCTTGGTCATGTTTTGCCTCTGCAGCAGTTCTTTTTTTCTGACCCGCGCACGTTGCTCATGTCTGTTAGTCTCCACATTCAAGAGTTTTCCAAAACATTTCAGCTGTTTTCTATTATTATTATTATTATTATTATTATTATTATTATTATTATTATTATTATTATTTATTTATTTATTCATTTATTTATTTATTCATTTATTTATTTATTCACTAATAGTAGTAACACAGGCGATCAGCAAAGATTTCTTTTTGAGAATAACTTGTGGTGTTCTGTAGAATCTGAGTTAAAACAACTCTCCCAAGATTTCTAGTAAACTGAACCTTTTTCGATAACGTTTGAAAGTGAATTTGCGTTATCGTAATAACCGCTAAAAATCGATTTCTCGTTGGTCGCGACTATTGGTCTCCACTGAAACGTGGGTGTTAAAAAGTCTCTCCAAGGTTCCAGTCCTTTCTGTACTAATCCAGCGGAGCTCCGGCTAGTGCTTTTTGTCTTCGATTTTCTCATCCTCTCTGACTCTCCTCACTTATTTCCTATGGCGTCAGTTTATAGTGAAATCGATGCCTCCGTTCAGTCTCGAAAAACAAAGGATACCCCCTGTAGTGGCAGCTGCGCGTGTAATTCTGAGGCAAGGGTTGCGCAATCAGTAAACACACCTCTCCTGAGTTGTCATTGTTTGGGTCCAGCGGCAAGGAAAAGTCCAGGACGACTGGAAACAATGTCGAGATAACCGGAGAGCACATACAGTACCTAGAAGTCTCAAATGGTCACTCATTTGATACTGACCAGGTTTAACGTTGCTTAACTTCGGTGATTCAGCAGGAACCGGTGTGTCAACGTGATTATGCTGTAGTGGCATACAGACACAACAATAGGGGTTTTTAGTTTCAATTATCTAGTCTCATTTTTCATGATTCCATGTGATGTTACATTGTGTCCGGCTTTGTCCGTAGCTCATTGTGATATTCTCCGCATTCAAGGGTGTCAACCGTTTTCATGGTTGTTATCCGTTGAATTTCCAACTCCATTCCTCTGATTCTAACATCTGTCATTGTTTTTTCAAAGTTTTCTTTTTTGTATAGTTTTTAGCGATCCTAGCATAAGTAGTGTTATTTTGAATGTCTTGATCTGCCATATCCCTTTGAGGTATTTAGTGTATATTTTCCGCTTTTCCGTCTCCTTGATCGTTACTCTATGGTTTTCAAGATCAACAATCTGGCAGGACATTCTTTTTGTTAACTATTATGTCATCTTGTAGTCTTGCTTAGATGTGTTTATTCGCTACGATATCCATGTTCCATAGAATTTTGTGATTTTCATTTTCAAGTAATATTGTCAGTTTTTATTTGTACTATTAGGCTGGGTGTTTAAGATGCAGTTGCCTGAATAATTCCCACTTAATCGTATTTATTTTACATTCTTTTGTGGATAGTTTGTTGCATGCGTTTTTAAAGTAGTTTATTGTTTCGTCTCTTTTTAACAGTATCTTTATGTTTTGCCGTGTCTTGCCGAACTTTGCTTTGATGTGGCTCGTTCTAATTGCGTTATCTTGTGCGGTTTTTGGAGGATTCAGTTTCTCTGTTAAGCTTTCTTTTTGATTGTCATGCGCAAGTGTTTTCGTTAGTTTCATTTGTGTTAATCCTTATTAATCGTCTGTTCAGCTGTTTCTCTTCTCATTTATCTTTCGTTGCCGTATTCATCGTCTCTTCTTTTTTTTCTAGTTTTATTTCTAGTGTCATTTGCGGCAGTAATTATTCATTTGCTGCTCTGCATTATGTATTTCCTAATTCTTTTTTGTGTCATTTGCAAAATCTTCTATATACATCAGCCCTTTTCCTCCATCTTTCATTTTCATCTAGAGTCAGGCATTATCATCCTCTGGGTGTTGTGCATAGTACATAGTCTTCTTAGTCTCCTTTTTTGCTTCAACCTATAAACGGCCCAGAGTATTTACTAGTGGCATTGCCCACGTTTATACCATTAATTAGGTGTCTACTATATAATGTCCTTTCGAAGAGTTTTCCTGTTCTTATGAAGTATTCCTTTCTAATTTTCGCTTTCATTTCAGTTGTATTAATAGAGTCTACTTCCAAAACTGCCAAATATTTGTAGCTATGTGAAACTAGTTCCCTCATTTCCTTTTGGATGAGGAGTACCATATATTTTATTGTTTCTCAAGATCAGCAGTGCGAACTATTTCATAGTGAATTTCAATCGGATATTCTGCCAAAAGTTTCAGATCCGTCATGTGTATTAGATGGTTCTTTCTTTCATCTGTATAAGTGAACTTGTATCCGGCTTGTTATAAGTTTATTGTTAAGGGGTATCATGGCAATGATACACAATAATACTAATAGAATACCTTGGAAGATAGCAATTTGTATTTTAGAAACATATCGCGGATGTGCGTATGTAAATGCACGCAGATTGACGTTACTCGCGTGAAAAGAACTACATAAAAGAGAAACAGAACGATCACGGAGGAAACAAAATAACATTAGAGATCTCGTCAGAGACGTGGATAACGTTCGCGATCACGTGCGAAGCATGAAGGACGCCAGGAAAAACAATGAAATGAGAAGCATCCCAGCAGTAAAGACAGAATGAGGAAACAAATATTATTCCTACAAAAGAACAAACGATTTGGGTTATTTTCAAATCTTTTGTCTTGGTCTCCTTTGTGACTAAAACTGGATGCAACGTTTGTTGGTCCTTTGTACAACGTTACATATAAATCTCAATTATGTATTGCCCACCAACTGTAAGTTCAAGTCTCCATTTTCTCTTTGCATTTTCTATTTAATTAATAATCTTGCCTGGTATTTTGTACATTGTACTATCCATGCGTGCAGGGTCCTGTTATTCTAATCGATCCATGCCATGGCTATTTTTTCTCCTTTTTATATAGTTAAAGGTTATTTGGTCTATGTATAAGAGATCATGTTCCTCTTTTCCTATTTGACATCATTTCTGTTTCTTGGAAAGTAGTCCGAGATTAGGAAGGTAATAATTATTATTATTAGTAGTAGTATTAGTATTAGTATTAGTAGTAATAATAGTAGTAGTAGCCACTATGTAGTGAATCTGAAGTAGGAGAAAGAATAATAAAAAAACAGATACAATATATGCCGCTGATACGTAAGAACTTTAGAAGTAAAATGTTCCCCTATTGTGAATTAAAGGTTTAAAGAATAACGCCTGTATAAAAGAAGTCAGAAATCTGTCGGATGAGATGTCGTCAACATTTTTTTTTTTAGATAAGGTCGGAGGCGCCTTGATATTGGAATTGGTATGGGATGGCTAACGTGGCAGCTGTTAACGAACATGACGTTACTTTACTCATTTTAAGACGGGAGACATAGAAAACATATGTCTGCGCCGTAGTAGTAGTAGTAGTAGTAGTAGTAGTAATAATAATAATAATAATAATAACAACAATAACAACAATAACAACAATAATAACAACAATAATAACAATAATAATAACAATAATAATAACATTAATAATAACATTAATAATAGCAATAATAATAATAACAATAATAATAATAATAATAATAATAATAATAATAATATATATATATATATATATATATATATATATATATATATATATATATATATATCAGTTATTTCCGCTCACAGTTTACACTAGCGGATTGAACAGAAAACAGTTGGCAAATGTAACGTGTGTAATTCTTGGGCAACTCGATTTAATTTCCTCGAGTCATTCTTGACTTGATTTAAATTGAAAGCATCTACCTTTTTGCGTACTTTCGGCGCTAGGCTACGCATTTATTTTAATGGTTATTTTAACAGTATACTTAAAATAGGGAAGGGGTGGTAAGTTCTATTTTTGCAAAAAGAATGTGGGAAGACGTTTAAATAAAAATTGGAGAACGCGTTTATTTGGAGGAAAATTTAAGCATGTGAAGCATAAGTCACAAATTAACAACAATAACTACCAATAATAAATTATAACAATAGTATTTGGAGGAGTGAACGTGGCAAGTGAAGAAAGAAAATCAATTAAGTAAATAAATTAATACATAACTGAAAGAAAACAGATATTTAAAAATATGTTTTAATGCTTACTACAATTCAGTTATCAGGTTTATATCTTTAATTCTTTATCAACTCGGCTGAATTTCCTCGAGTCATTCTCGATTTTATTTGAATGGAAATTGTCTACCCCTTTTGATAACATTCTTTCCATCATCAAAGTCCTGATCCCCGTCTGGCACCAATCAAGATTATTTGCTCTCGGCTTGTCAAAAACTAGATTATAGGTCAGACATTTACTCCTGATCTGAGATGGAACACGTACATCAAATCTGTTGCCAAGGGTTCTGGAAAAATGGTGGCATCGTTCTACCGCTCCATTAAATATCTCACTGCTGATGCAATTCTCTACCTGTCTAAAAGCCAGATACGTTCAAGGGTGGAGTACTGTTGTCACATGTAGGTTAAATTTGCTAGAAGCAGCTTATCTTCTTTTGACAGAGTTCAAAATAGACTTTGTTGCTTAGTGGGGAATGCCCTTTTCTCTTCAATGCAACCTCTTTCCTACACAAAAGTCTCTGTTCGCTTTATCATTTTTTTCATGGCAAGTGCTCGTCTGAGCTCCAACTTATGACACCCACTGTCCTAACTTTCACGAAAAATACTCATCTATCGTAAACGACTATCAATGTTTATCAATTTCTAAATCTAAATGAATTCACTGAACAAAGCTTCCTGTTTGTAACTACACGCCGTGGACCTCACTTCCGTTTGCCTGCTTTCCAGTTGACTATTGATTGTTTTCAAGTCCAATGTGAACAAATTCTTGATAGGCCATTCCCTTCAGTTACACAATTTACGAAATAAAACTGCTAATGATTACCACGAGATGTTCCCTTTAACCGCTGCACACTCATTAACACTTATCCTGGAATGGCCTCTGGGTTTTGTAAAGTGCTGTCTACTTTGTAAAAAAAAATCATATGACATATTTTCAAAAAATAAAATATTGATTTCATTAATGAATTAATTATATAAATTTTATCCGTGGTCCTATATTCGCTAAACCTTGTTTCAATCATTGGGATAAAACCACAGGATGAATTTCGTAAGGAAGCGGAACTCAAACAAACTAATTGTTTACAACTCTGAAATTAATAACAAAAGAGATTTAAATTTAATGCTCGGGACTTAAAAACAACCTATATATTTTTTGACGTCTCTATTCTAGAAAATAAATAAATAAATTTAATAATTCTTTTTCTATCCTTTGCAAATGAGTCAAATTTTAATATGTTACTAGACCACCCGTGACCCGTTGGGTCAGTACGTTATATTAGCTATGGAATTCATGTATGAGCGTGACACTTGTGGCATAAAGAAAATAGTTTTTTTTTACATAACAGAAGCATTTCTATGAAAGTATATTAAAATGAAAAAAGAATATAGATAGATTTCTATGAGTCGTTCTGTTTATTATAATTGTTATTTTTTTTTTAAATTACAGTTACTGAATTATAAGTGGTTGGTCATACTTATAGGTAAATATGCACTGAACAGGTATCATAATCCTTATTATAGTTAAATTCAAATTTTGATATATCATCTTTTAAATGAAATTGTTAGTTGAAAGTACAGAATAATAAAAAAAACACTCTCCACATGTTAATAATGGCTTTTTAAATAGAAAATGAAAATAAAATGTAACTTTTTTCATTTAATTTAAGCAAACATTCAGTACCCATTGTGTAAAATATTTAATTTGTATGTTAATAATAAGGTCAATAAAATTAAGACAATTCTTTTCTATTTACATTTTTGTACAATTAATTTTTTTTAAAGAAAACTTTTGTTATCCTTTTGCTTAATTGAGACTTCTTATCAGGTTCTAACTCTCTTATATCCAGATTAATTATATTAATCAATTTATTTTATTGAATATGTATCGCTGAAAAGCACGGGTGCTTAAGCACTTATTGTACAGAAAATAAATATTGTATTCATATGCTAATAATAAGGTCACTAAAACTAAGACAATACTTTTCTATTTACAACATTTTTTGTACAATTTGAGTGTTTTAAAAAAACTTTTATGTTTTCCTTTCGCTTAACTCTACTGAGTGCAACATATAGTTGACCATGTTGAAAGACAGGTTTGTCTAGATAAACTAAAACTTTATGTAAGGTCTGTCCTTGAGACTTATGAATATTCATAGCAAATGCTAATTGTATAGGAAACTGGACTCTGGCAAACGGAATATTGTCACCTTCAGATAAGACCATTTTCAATCTTGGAATTAAAACGATTTCTCCTTCAAACTGTGATGCAATAATTTTAGCAACAATCAAATTATTATACAGCTCCTCTATTATTAGTCTTGTACCATTACATAAGCGTGGTGGATCAATATTCCTCATACATATGATTGGAGCTCCTTTCTTGAGTTCAAGTTTATGTGGAGGTAATCCTGATAACTCTATCGAATCAAGAAATTCTGTTGGGTAATGTGTAGCTTCTGTTCCTTCAAGAACAGAATTAAATGACAAATATTCTTTGACTTGTCCAGGAAATTTTTCAATACAATTATGATTTATTGCTCTAACTGTATCATTAAATGGTACTAATATGCAATTTTCCGCAAACATGTCTAGATTGTCAAACGAAGGATAAATGTATTCAATGCATTGGTCAACATTATCTGCACGGATTATCAAATCTTCAGGCAGTTCAATCTCACCATTTTCATTTTTTTCAAGTTTGTCTTCACCAATCTTTATAATAAATTTAGAGTATTCATCATCATCATCTTGAACTCTCATGTTTTGTTTTAAATAAAATTTCTTAAATTTACGCCACAAAAACGACTCTTTGATGCAAGCATTGTAAATGTCAGCATCATTTCCTCTTTTTATGACTGGTAGTAGTTGCCTGAAGTCACCACTGCACACCGTCAATATCCCTCCGAATGTTTCATTGTTTCCACATATATCCTTGAGAGTCCTATCGAACGTCTCTAAACTCTCCCTTCTTATCATTGGACATTCGTCCCAAATAATAAGTTTTGCTGCCCTTATCAAGTTGGCTGTTTCTGATTGTTTATCAAAATTACAAACATCATTTTCTCTTACATTGAGAGGAAGCTTGAATCTGGAATGAGCAGTGCGACCACCAGGCATCAATGTTGCAGCAATACCTGATGATGCTACAGCCAGTGCAATTTGTCCTAAGCTCCTTACTTTTGAAAGAAGAAGTTTTATTAAGAAGGTCTTTCCTGTGCCTCCTGGAGCATCGATGAAAATCAATGAAGAAGAGTCTGTGTTTAAGCAACTGCATATAAAGTTGTAGATGATCGATTGTTCGTCATTTAATAAATGTTGATGTGTCTTTACATATGTCATTTGCTCTGCTATATTGTAACTTTGCTCATCCATTATGGCTCTATTTATGTGAATCACATTAGGTAAATTCTGAGGCAAAGGCAATCCAAAATCTTGCAGTGATTTGTCAGCAGCACAAAGTTTATCATTTATGTACCTCAACGTGTTGTTGATGGCATTTTTATTGACCATGTTCTGATTGTTGACTTGGATTTGCATTGCATTGTAGTAATCCATTGCCATGGAGTTGGAAAATCTTTCCCACAACTCAAGAGGATTTGAACATTCTGTGTTTAAAAGTATCACAATGAACAGATCCCTTATCGCTCTTGGCATTCTCGTTTTATCTGCATCCTCCATTGTTTGTATCCAGTGGTTGTCATGAAGCAGTAATCCTCTTTCTTTGCAAGCAGTTTTAAATAATGGACATATATGACCTGCTACAGTTCGCAGAGATTCAAAAGAATTAGGTCCTTTTACATGGTGAAGTAGTAGCCGCAAAAAGTACAATTCACCACTATTTGGTGAGACTGTGTACATACGACCAAGAATATTTGCTTTAAAAACTCCTGGGTGGTCAACTATTCTTCTACCCATTTTTCTTCTTTGCTATTTCTTATTTTGCCACACATAGTATTTTGGGACATCCGAGTAATAGAGTGTTCTGGCAAATTCATCATTCTGGCAAATATTGAAAAACTCTGTTAGAGTTGTGCAAGAAGCATTTCTATTAAGGTCTCTGTTGCTTGTCCTTTGAATATAGATCATATGTTGATCAGGGAGATGTATCTGAAGACGAACAGCTGCAGGTTCTCTAACATGAATTGGAAATCCCAGTACCATCGAAACTGCTTCTGATGGTCCAATATATCTTCCTGTCAAGTATTGCTTAATTTCGTCTTTGCTTACACTGAAAACTGCCTGATCGCTTCCCTTTAATGTATATTTAATTACATATTTAATGGATTTTACAGAAGTGCATATTTCTACATTTAAGTGACAATTAAATAACTTCAAGAGAGTCATGTTGTAAGGTACAACCCATTTGGAAGTTATAGGTTCATTTCTACCTTCTTTATAGCCTTGATGACCTCCCATTTCTGGTGACCTTCGCCTATAAATAGGGTAGGAATCATATCCACATCTTGTTTCATCACTATATGGTTTTGGGTACCTCTTTGAACAGCTCCCATTTTTCCAGCACAGAGATGTACTGTTGCAGTTTGGTCCATGTATCATATGCGTCAATACCAATTCATGTTCTTCTGGATGTTCGACTTTATTTGGTATTTCAGCTTGAACAAAATCATCATAATTCTGGGGTCTGGGTTTAGATTCTTCTTCCATCCATAGCAGGCAATGTAGGTGTGGTAAACCTCTTTTCTGGTATTCAACACTTATAGCGTAGGCAATACAATTACCCAACAGACCTTGTGTTCCTGTTAAATATTTAATGAAAAGTTTTCTTTTTAAATCAAAAATTCTTGCAATTATGTCTGGTCGATCGTGAGGAAATTGGTTCTCAATGAGATTATCCTTAATCTCAGGCCAATTTGGATTGCATGTCATTGTGATGAAGTATGTTGCAGTCCCATATTTTCTAACATGCATCATAGCATCTTGACATCTTTCCATCATATATCGTGGACCACCAACAAATGTTGATGACAAAATAACTTTTCTGCCTATGTTACTAAGATCAGTATTATCATGTAACGCATCGACAAAACCTCTGTATGTTGTAGATCTAAGAGAGGATTGATTCAATCTAATGTAGTTCAAACGATCTACTTCAATTTTTCCTGCCATATCCACAACATACTGCTGAAACAATCTCCCACCTCTTAATATTTGGTTAAATTCATCATCACGGATCATAATGCGGTAGGCATAATAACGCATAGCAGTTAATTTCCGGTTATTTGTCATTGTCATCTCGGGATGCCAGCCATCCTCACCATCAGGGAAAAACAGTACATACTGTAGTGGATCATATGATCGATGATATTCCGATATTGTTTGAAGCTGACCACCTTTTTCTCTCAATATTATGTGGCGTGATGTTGTTTGCTGTTCATTGTTATTTTGAATAATAATTCCTACTTCATTAAAAATCTGATTATTGTATCGCCTTTCATACTCATTAATCGGTTTCCTCGTAGGATCTATAACAATAACTGCATTAGGTATGTTGTATATCATGTCCTTAGTTTGTTGAAATGCAGTCACATAGATATTAGCACGTCTTAGAATATACTCAATATTTTCTATGATATTCCGACGTAACTCAATGTTCGGGTACATATTCATCCGAACATCAATACTATATTCTTTGTCAAGAAAGTATATCTGAATAAACTGAGCTTGATTGTCTGGCTCAGGTAATAATGATCCAATATAGTGATGAATCGTCCCTTGAATAACTATAGATGGATTCCATCCGTGTTGTGGCTTGATTTCTTTGCAAACAAAAGATGTCATTTGAAACAGGCTATTATATTGTCTCAGGTGTCTTCTGAAGTGGCGAGCTTCTTCACCTTGATCAGCATACAAATAATAGAGTTCATGTGGCAACTTCTGCAACTTTGGCAATTTAACCTTGCCATTCATGCAACAAAAATGTGCAGTTTCTCCAACAAAAAGTTTTGCTTTACAATGAGAACATAGCTTATTCAAATTTCCAACATTTCCCTGTAAGTTTGCTTTGCGCTGTAAATTATATTGACTATTTCGCAAAGCAAGTATGTTGTTTATTTCCACAACATTCTCGTCACCTCGGTTTCGTTCATCTCTTATTCTTTAACTACTCAGTCTCTCTTCTCTTTGTTGCGCTGTCTCGCTAGCTCGTCTTTGCTCAGCTCTAATTCTCTGCCTGTTTAGTCTCTCTTCTCTCCTCTCTGTTGTTTCATTATTTATTGTCTCTTGTGTTCGCATTCTTTGCATGCTCAGTCGGTATTCTCTTCGCTGCGGCGTTTCTAAATTTCGATATCTATAATCTTTTTCCCTTTGTTTTTTCAAGCGAATTTCTCTTTGTTCACTTGTTTCAGAAGCTCTTTGAAGTTTATACGTTTCTCTAGAACGAATCAGTCGAGTTCGTCTTTGTTGTTCAGTTTCAGTAAGTTGTGGCATGCCAGAGGGACCAGCTTGTTGCTGATCCACATTGGTTTCGTCGTTGATTTTGGGTTTTTACTTTTTATTTGGTTGTGTGACATATTAGTAAAGTTCTACAAAGAATGTAAAATAATTTGTTACAGCTTTGTGTAACAACTTCTGAAAAATTTAAAATATTAAATGTGTTAAAAAATGGATGTAATATGTGTAAAACATATGATTCAAGTATTTGTTGTTAAAAAAACAACAAAAGGAAACACTATTTAATGTAATAGAAACGTGTGCATTTAGCAATGCGGCTTTCCGTTTTTGTGTAAAAACTTCTGATGAATTTAAAATATTGGATTTAAAAAATATATTGGATTTAAAAAATGGATTTAATATGTATAAAACATATGATTCAAGTATTTGCTGTTTAAAAACAACAAAGGAAAACACTATTTAATGTAATAGAAATGTGTGCATTTACCGATTCAGCTTTCCGTTTGGAAATGTAAGCAGACGACTTTAAAAAACATGGGAAGAAGAAAAAGAATTTTTTTTGTAATAACGCCCTCTAGTAAAAAAGGTCTGCATTAGTTAAGGGGGATAACTCTATCCAGTTTTACATCGCTCCCTTTTTCTCTCTCTCACACATACACGTAACTATTTCTCGCGTACGTAACGAAAACAGAGGGAGTAGGAGTGTTGAAATCTATGAGAGTGAAAGTGAGAGGTGTTTTCTTTCACCGCCGCTGATTCTATTCATAATGAGTGTTGTTTTTCTTGTTTATTTACTTTTGTTTTTTAAAAGGGAGAAGTTTTTTTTGAAACTGCGACAGACTTTACGAAGTTGAATGTTTTTAGTCGTTAAAAAAAAACAAAAAACTACGGTTGATTTTATAAAATTATTTATTTATAATGACATGAATTAAAGATTTCTCGCGTACGTAACGAAAACAGAGGGAGTAGGAGTGTTGAAATCTATTAGAGGGAAAGTGAGAGGTGTTTTCTTTCACCGCCGCTGCTTCTATTAATAATGAGTGTTGTTTTTCTTGTTTGTTCACTTTTGTTTTTTAAAAGGGAGAAGTTTTTTGAAACTGCGACAGACTTTACGAAGTTGAATGTTTTTAGCCGTTAAAGAAAAAAAAACTATTTGATCAAATTAAATGAAATTGTTTGTATTAAAAGCGATATAAAAATTCCGGAATTGGAATAACGGATTGAAGACGTTGCTATTTACGCATGCGCAACCGGATGTTGAAAACCGGAAATCTGATTGCAAACATACACGATCCATAGAGTTTTAGTATTATATAGATTATGGATGATAACGACTACCAGTTGTAAAAATTTCAGCTTTTCATAGAACAGAATTGTGTCCCTTAGTTTGGACGCTACTGTATATATGTATATATATATATATATATATATATATATATATATATATATATATATGTATATATATGTGTGTCTGTGTGTGTGTTATTTTATATGTGTGTCTGTGCATGCCTTAGTCCGTCTGTCGCTACTTCTCTGTTAATGTATTTTTAACAATTTCTACTCGTATTTACAAATTATATATATATATATATATGCATATATATATGTGTGTGTGTGTATGTGTGTGGTGTGTGTATGTGTACAGAAATGCACATGATAATATATATACATGTCTACGTACAGATATATTTGACTATATAACTACATATTAGTAAATGTATATTCAAATTTAAAATTATATACAGCTTTTAATATATATATATATATATATATTATATATATATGTATTTAAATAAATATATTTTAGATGTTGACTTTAAGTAAAATGAATGTAAAACCTTAAATATACGCTCTTATATACATGCATGATTATACACATTTAGTTTTTCATGGACATATAGTATCGTAAATCCAGAAATACACACGCGCACACACACACACACAAACACACACACACACACACACACACTCACACACACATATATATACACAGTTGTGCCCGATATTATTCATACCCCCCTTGAAAATTGAGTTTATTAGGTGTAACTTTTGTAAGAATTTATTGTTTACGTCCATATTGATACATATTCTTAATAAACCTCTTCTGATCATTTTCGTCATTTTAAAATCTCGGGATACTTGTAATAAAATTAATATACAGCTATTTATAAAATCTGCAATGTTCAAAAATAATCATACCCCCTTATTTTTTCAGTATTAATCGAGTTTCTGACTGTTTGTTTTCTGTTTGATTCTTATTTTGAATGCTTTTATACAACCTTTGATTAATTTCATTTCGTTTTTTGCATTTTTCAGAAATTAAAATGATATCAACTGAAAACCAATAAAAGAATAAAAATTATTAGAATGGGGAAGAAAAAAGAGCTTAGTAATGATCTTAGGACTAAAATTGTGAATTCACATAATGATGGTTTAGGTTACAAGTCAATTTTCAAGAAATTTGAGGTCCCTACAGCAACAGTACAGAGCATCATCAAAAATTCCAGAGCCACCACACAACAAACAACTTGATTGGTAGAGGAAGAAAAAGGAAACTGTCTGCTAGAGCCACCAGGAATATTGTAAGAAGTGTTAATGCAAATCCAACCACCACTAATAAGGACATTTTAGAAAATCTGGAGTCTTCTGGCATAAAAATATCAAGGCAAACATTGCAAAGGACTCTGCATGAAAATGGTCTGAAAGGAAGAAGACCAAGAAGGACTCCATTGCACACCGGAAAACACCTTGCAGCACGTCTAAAGTTTGCTAGGACCCATGTGAATTCTCCAGAGTCCGTTTTCTCAAGTATTTTGTGGACTGACGAAACAAAAATTGATTTGTTTGGTCATATGGATGCTTCTTACGTTTTTAAGGAAGAAAGGAGAAGCTTACAACCCAAAGAACACCATACCCACAGTGAAACATGGTGGTGGTAGCCTAATGTTTTGGGGCTCCAGGTAGTTTGGTCAAGATAGATGGAACCATGAAGAAGGAGCAATATTTGGAGATACTCAAGAAAAACATTAGACAGGATGCGGAGAAGCTCCATTTAGGACCAAACTGGGTCCTTCAACAGGATAATGATCCAAAACATACTGCCAAAATAGTCAAGAAATGGTTTAAGGATAATCAAATTAATGTTTTGAAATGGCCTAGCCAGAGTCCCGACCTGAACCCTATCGAAAACCTCTGGCACATATTGAAAACTGAGGTTAAAAAGCGGAAACCTAGAAATTTGAGGGATTTGGAGAACTACTGCATTGAAGAATGGTCAAAAATCAGTGTTGATGCTTGTAAAAACCTTGTTGATAAATATCCCAAACGGTTACAGGCAGTTATTAAGAATAAAGGGCATGCTGTTGACTATTAGTAAGAGAGGTATGAATAATTTTGAACTAGTGCCATTATTGTTTTTCTTTGTATAATGTTTCAAACTTGCATAATTTATTTATTTGTTGAGTTTAAATTAAATGCTTATGCTTGATTTATTGTTTGAAATCCCTTTAATATTGTCTACCTTCTGGTTTGAGCAATATTCTTATAGAAATCTCAAAGATCCGAGGGGTATGAATAATATCGGGCACAAGTGTATATATATATATATATATATATATATATATATCTAGGAGGGAGATATGTGCATTTCTGCACAGCTATAAACAAGAATAAATATTCATAATTATATGTTTTGTTTGCATACAATAATATAAAACTTTTAATATATGTATAAATTAAAGACATTTACATCTATCTATCTATATATATATATATATATATATATACAAATACACATATGCACATACATATACTCATAAGCATACGCACACTGACAGGCACACAAAGAACTTTATACATACATATACACACCACACACACACACACACACACATATATATATACATATATATATATAAATATATATATATATATATATATATATATATATATATATATATATATATATATATATACAATGCTATGTTTATAAGAAAAGCGTGCCATAGACCAAATTCCCCTCGTTAAATCTTTCTGGGAGAACGGACCAATTTAATTAACACCAAATAAGAAAGGCAACGAACGCTGCAGCGAATGTTCTTAAAACCAGTAAATGGAATCAAATTATAATTATGATTGGAATTATTGCTATAATGAAATTCTGCGAATTCATTAAACAAAAATAGAAGAAACAAAAAATAACAACAAAACCTAAAAAAAAATTATACGTACGAAAAACAAGTTTTCAATGCATTTGTTTTCCATAAATCCCATGACTTATAAAGGTAAAGTTTATCAAAATTCAACTTCAGTTGACATTATATTATTTCAAATTTATTATTTTTGCAGTTTTAATTCTATTTTTAAGCGTGGTATCTTAAAAATATACAGAAATGCACTCTGTTCTAAAATTATTATCTTAAATCATTACTTCATTACATACGTATGGCAATAATAATAATACTCGAAATTGTCTTAATATTTTACTGCTGTGTAACGAATTATTTAATCATCGAAAAGTCATATATTTATGAATGTTAAATGGATCAGAAAATCAAATCAATAAACATGTAGTAAATTCAAATACGAGTCACATTTATTATTTTTTGCTCGAAAAATACGCATGCATATATTTTCATTCATACAGAAACAAAGACATGCGCATGCGAGTATTATGTTTTTTTAACAGTTCACTTCTTGTAAGTAAAATAAATACTCGATGTGAAGCGGAATAAAAACATCAAGGCAATGTGTCAAGTACGATAACCATTAGGCTAGCTTGAAATGATTTTCAAAATGTGTTTTCGAAACTACTTAACATAAGCGATCCGTCATCTGAACTATTCACGCATGCACATTCGTGAAAAAGTCGACAAATAGAGAAAAATCAGACGACCCATTCACGTACCAATTTTTAATTGAGCCCATTTAACAGCCTTTTTGTTTCCGGATGAACACTGATTAAAAAAAAAGTTTGTTGCATGTCTCAATACCCTATACACCAAATCTCAAGTCTCTAGATCGATAATTAGTTGTGTATTTATGTTGAGACATATATACACACATTCGAACACACACACACACATATATATATAATATATATATATATATATATATATATATATATATATATATATATATATATATAATAGAAAATGAATATATTGTTCGACTGAATACTCCAGAAAACAATTTATCAAGTTCTTATTCCGCGGAGTTTCAAAGAATGCTATTCTTGTTATTCTTCTCGTCAGAGGACATAAAGAAATCAGCAAATTATATTTGTAGTAATGCTAGAATTTTCTAAGGTATTAAATGAAACCGCAATTTATTGTAAGTTAAGTTAAGGCATTAAGTGAAACCGCAATTTATTGTAGTTATAAATTGCCGAATAAAACAGTGAAAAAAAGTTGGATATGTAAAAATTATATATAAAACAAACCGCGCCTAATATATCAGCTAATTTTTGTTTTCATATATATATATATATATATATATATATATATATATATATATATATATATATTCTTACAAATTCAATCCACACTAACTCCGAAAACTTGCTCAACAATGCCCCAGTTCGAATGTTACACTCAGTGACACCTATCTGCTACTACTACAACTTTCCACTCTTCGTCTTTCTCGCTAGTGTTCCATTTACCCCTGCTGAGGAAGCTTATTAAAGATGTACAAAGGAGTGATACTATTACAATGATAAACGTTTTATGTTTCAGAATTTATTTTTCTACATACAATTCTAAATGCAATTTTGCCAGAGACTCAATAACCTATCTCTGCTTCTAACGCACGTCCATGGCAGGCGTTGATGTCTAAGGGTCTCACACCATCACTCTTTGCAATAGAGAGTGAGAATCTTTCTAGTTATAAATCCATAATCTCATTTGTCATAACAATGGAATTTGCAATCTTCTTTGATCTATTTGGAGGAAATAAAAAATAGAAGACATTACTTTCGGAACAATACTTAAGCGTGACATACATTGAAAAATAATATTAAGCGAAACGAATTGACGAACATTGTATTTGACACTTAAATTAGGCCTAGTGACACAGAGAAACCCTTAAACACATGGCAGTCTACATGTCAAATAATCTGTAACTCTTCAGTTTGCGCTTTTGGCCAGGAAAATGTCATTCCAACCTGAAGTGTGACTGACAAATCCAAACGACTCCTTATACCATGGCTTAGATGCATCTATGACATATTGGAATATAGAATCCTTTGTTGTTGAGAGGAAGATCCGTAGTTTCACGACTTAATTTTATCATTTCTTCTAATCAATGTTTTCGAAGTCTTTTAACAGGAAAAGTGATAGAAAAAAAAACAGGCTAGAGGAAATGGTTGCGGAGGAATTTGAAATACAAACACAAAAAACGAAACACCTTTTTGGAAGATCAGCATTCAATATTTTTGATGCTCTTTCTCGACTCAGATACAGCAGAAGGCAACAGCCAACGTAGATCGCGTTAGATTATGGCGGTCGCACAGTTTTTCGAATTCTAACGCGAATGCAAAGAAAAACAAATATTGCTTGGATATCTTGAATGATTTTGAAAAGAAAACTAAAACTTTCATCATAGAAAGATTTATCATTCCATAAATGTATATATATATATATATATATATATATATATATATATATATATATATATATATACATATATATATATATATATATGTATGTATGTATGTATATATATATATATATATATAACTACTTAATTTACTCACATAAAATCAATATACGAAAGTATAGATTTATGCGTAAACTTTAAGTATTTACTTCAAAAGTACTCAATACGTAGGTAGAGCTAGTAGGTAATTTATAAAATATATATGGCGATTAAGCTACACTGAATATTCCGCGTTTCATCCACTCTAGGACTCCTCAGGCTTATGCGCGAATTCTGTGGTTGTTTATCGTTTTTATATGCTCCTCTTCTATTGAGATTTTAGTTAGCCAATCAGCTTTCTAGTATCCTATCTAATTGGCTAACTAAAGTCTCAATAGAAGAGGAGCATATAAAACCGATAAACAATCACAGAATTCGCGCATAAGCCTGAAGAGTCCTAGAGTGGATGAAACGCGGAATATTTAGTGTAGCTAAATCGCCATATATATTTTATAAAATTCTATATATATATATATATATATATATGTATATATATATATATATATATATATATATTGAAGGAATATGTTGAATCTAAAATGTAAGTATGGTAATAGAAATTTTAATATTAAGATGTTATTATGGTACGATAAGAAAATGAATAGATTATGACAATTGCTAAAATAATTATAACGTAAATAAGGGAAATAGAAATATATTTAAATTTAATAATCGGTATTGGTAATAAAAAAAAAACTTGTGAAATTTCAATAACACAAGAGAAAAAATTGAACATTAAGTAACTGTGATGAACAAATTATGATGGATTATATACATTAAATCAAAATACAAAGTTGGAGCAAACTAAAGAAGAAATTGAACCTAAATTGATAAAAAGAGGGCAAAATAAAAACAATAAGCTTAAAATTACGCAAAGGATATTAATAAATACTAAAGTCAAAATATTACACAAAAATAGATATAATTATATTTTTTTTTACCAATTGTCATAAAATTTCATACCATAGAATATTATTATAATCTTTAAAAAGCCTGCAAATTTTCATGCGGTTTTCCCTTATAGAATCAACGATGTGATCATTTCAATATCCAATTTGGCTACGTGTACAGTGAAAGAGAGAGAGAGAGAGGAAGAGAGAGGGGGAGAGAGAAATATATATAGCAAGTTTCAGGAATTTTATAAGTTCGAAATCACAGCGACTTTTGATAAGAATATAACAAATCAATTCTCGTTGGAATTATGTGCTGAATTATGTAGTGGACTATGTTACATTTGCCCTTAACGCCACACATTAAATGGATCATTAATCCTGCTGAGCTTATCTTTGTCACTTTTTACAGTCAATGTTTTCATAGTTTTGCATATGCATTACAACATATACACCTCTCTAAATCACCCCTTAGACAAGACCACATAAATCCCCCAAATTATATATCCAATACAATCACCCACCACAACTACCATGATATACACTCAACCAAACCCCCTCAACCAATTCCCCCCACATCCCACACCCCACACCCCACACCCCACACCTCCTTACCCCCTCCCCCTAAGAATCCCCCTAAATCCAACAAAATAACACATACCCTCAATCACCACCAACTCTAAACACCACATAACCGCATCTCATCGAATAATCGGCATCAACTCCCCTCCCCCTAGCCAACCTCCTGCCCAACCCCAACATGCAACCTCTACTACTTAACACGTAAATTGTTTACATAAAACTATGTGGATTTACACCTGCACAGGTAAGTACGCATGGAAATGTACAACTAACCGATGCCTCATGTGCATAGACGCATACCTTAGAGTATGACACCCCAATATAGCCTTCCGCCTTAACTGATCAATAATACCCTAAAAAACAAATACCCCAACTTAGAACAATAACTACAGCACTCAATCCCCATATACACCACCTCAAACTCCTCCCCAAAATCTATAAACATGGCTACCTAGGACCACTATCCCGGGTGTTACATGATAAGGGCTGTCCCCTTTTCATGTAAGTATAAAAATAGGGAATTAGTTAAATGTAAATATGAAATAGAATAGACGAAATTCGAACCTCGTAATTTAGGTTTAGAAATAGATTACGAGAGAGAATTAGAAAATGGAATGTAAAAACAAACCATTGTTTAGCTTAGAGATAAAATAGTTTTAAGAAAAGGAATGTGCATTTATCAATTCTGTTATGAAAATGAATTGAGGAATGTAACTAAAGGATAATTCAATAAACATGTTTTTAATATATTGGAAATATAGGTTACTGGAAATATAAACAAAGGAAACTGTTTTGGACACGCATTTCAGAACACGTGAAAGAAGACACATGTTTTAACATGGGTATGACCTCATGAAAAATGGGAAGTTCTCGATATAGTTAGAAACTTTAGAGTTAAGCAGGGGGAGTCGGAGGACGACAGACGGCAGTCTGGAGTCCAGAGGTAAACAGTCGAACGTCTGGAAGCGAGACGGTCACCTTTGAAACATAGAATGTAAAACTTTGAATTCCTGACTAAGAAAACCACCGACCGGTCGAAGAAGAAATAAACGTATCATCATGTGTTTTTATAAACGTCGTCTTTGTGTTGTAATTTTACCAAAAGGTAAAGTGAAATTGTCATTATATGTCTTATATATCCTTTGTTTTAAAATATCTTCACATACACAATGTCTCTACATCTCATATCGACAATGTGAACACTAAGACTGTCTCAACACTGTCTCCTCACTCTAAGAGCTTCTACTACACTTCTAAGTATGAACATTTTATATATATGAATCTCCTCATAACACGAACACAGAACGCAACATCTCTCTTAATAAGACTCTCTCAGACTCACTTTTAATAAGACTTCCTAACAATGAACAATAACAACAACAACAACAACAACAATAATAATAATAATAATAATAATAATAATAATAATAATGAAACCCCTATATAACACGGGTACGTGGGCGTTTATTAATGCGTATGTAAGTATATGTGGATGAAAACTGTACCCACATTTACGGCATGTCACGCTATATACCTGTATGTATATGCGTGCGCACATATCGGTGCTTCAGGGAGTGTGGGTATGTATCTCTGCAGATGTATGTAACGAGAGCATATGTGTGTGCATATGTGCATGCGTATATGCATGCATATCTGTGTACATGCATGCGTGTGGAGACGTGCATCTGTAGGTATGTTTATGTATGCGGAGGAGTACGCCGGCGCTCCCGTGTGCACCCACATCTAACCAAAAAAAAACACACACAAATGAAAATGAAAATTTTATGTATCTGATCCTGGAAATGAGTTTATGCTCATATCTACGTATAATCATCGAACGAAAATATTGCGCCTATGTACCCACAAATGAACTTAGATTTTAATCTATGTAGACGAATATGTCTATACCAATAAATGTGTGTATAACTGGGTGTGTATGTGTGTATACACGCACGTGTACGTCCACGTGTGCGTCCGTGTGTACATGGGGTACCGATGTATATGTACACGTACCTATGTATACGTGTGTATACGTGTGTGGATGTAAGAGTATATGTGTCCCCTGCCTGCTGTCCACATACGTATGTGAGAGCGTGCAGCTGTGTATATATGTTGATGTATGTGTTCACGAGTATTGGTATCTGTGTATGCACATGCGCTCGCATGTATGCGTGGAGATGCAGGTATGCCTGAATCAATATACGCACATGGACCTGTGTCAAAACACTGTTAATTCACTGGCCCCATAGTAGCAGCCGAATACCGCAAATGATTAGAAACTGTTGTTTGGGCAATCGGGTTTCGATCCTAGTTTTAGGTACTTGCTTGTCTAGCTGCACTGATGAGCTGTGAAACTGCGAAACACTACCGTATGTGGATGACTACACTGAGTTGGATGAAACGCAGAATATTCAGTGTAGCTTAATCGCCATATATATTTTATAAATTACTATATATATATATATATATATATATATATATATATAAGAAAGTTGCTATTATATATATATATATATATATATATACACACTCGCAGAAAAACCTTGCGGTGACTGAGATTGACTGATGGTACACGAATATTTCACACTCTTATATTTTTATTGTTATCGAACTCCGTGAAATCGTCTGGAAGGAGGCTTCACGTGCAAGAAAACCCCCAGAAAAACACGCTATCAACTTACTACCTACAGTAGAATTTTCACGGCCCATTGTTCTATCATTGTTCCGATGCGACGACATAAAAAACATTGCTTCAACGATGATAGATACAGTTAAATAACCGTTTCGGCTATCGATTATCAGTAATTATCGAGGTTATTCTGAGACAAAATTAACTAAGATACCTTCAAGACTTATACACTAAAGTTCAGTAAATTTTAAAGAAAATGTGTTCAGCGATTTCTGACTCTATAAACAACGAACTCACACAGGGAGAGACAAAGCTGCATTTTTTAAATAAATAAATTACATGTATATATATATATATATATATATATATATATATACACGCACACACATATATATAATATATTATTACATATGTGATATATTATTACATATATTATATTAATATATATATAATATATTATTATATATATATATTATTATATATATGATATATTATTATATATATATTATTATTATATATATGATATATATATATATATATATATATATATATATATATATATATATATATAATAAACAGGATAGTTTGACTTCGTTAATAGACAGGATAGTTGTAAATGCCTACTAGACATCAACATCAATAATTTTTAGTCTTTCCTCATAAGGATATGCTTCACAGTACACGTACATCCTAACCCAATAATAATCTTAACGAAGTATTCGAAGCTCGAATAAAATCTCCTACGTACGGCTATACACTAGTTTGTAAGAAAAATAATGCACTTTTTGCAAATGATGTTATCTAAAATAACAGCAGTGAGATACTTCACCAGACCAGATTAATTCTTATTCTTGCATGCGGTAAAAAGAAAGCGTCTAAAAGCAACCTTTACTACAACCTTATTATAGAACGAAAAAAATATATGTTCTTCACTTTTTTATCTAATTCAAAGTTTTTGAGAATATTTATATCTTTGTATCTCATATAGAAAATGTTTATTTCAATGAACCTGTTACATTTTTTTTTTACTTAAAGCTGAAGATACTTTGAACTAATCCGAACCAACGGCAACTACTCGTGGAAAATAATTGTTTGAAGAATATATTTTTATGGAATAAACTTATTTTAATATGGCACCTTGTTTCTGTTATTTTAATCTTTTAACGATCCATCTTCTTGTAATTTGTCATCAATGTTAGACATTTATTATTAAGAATTTACCATTTACTTTTTAAACTACAATATCGTTCTTTTTACATTTATTTTATCATAATCATCACCATCGTTTCGTTCATACTATCATCATATTCATCAGTATGATAATCACCTATTTTTGTTGACCGCTTTGGGCTTTTTTCGTTGCTGTGTGGTGTGTTTATTTTAATTTCGACATTAGTTGTATGATAACGTAATTTTAATTTACAAATTTCCCTCGTATTCACATACGATAAAATTTCCCTCGTATTCACATAATAAACTTTAAAAATTAGTGATTTTTCTGACAAAGGCTGAAGAAAAAGCTGTTTTAAAGGTCGGTAGTACTTGGTGAACAGTAGTCTAAGATGTCCGAAAATTTTCTCTCGCTATGTCTATCCTTGTGGCCATGTCACTAGTAAAGGGTGCTGGAGGTAAACGTTTTGTCTGGGCTAACGTTATCCGCCTGATAGTCAGGGACCCGCACCTTGGATTAACCACTAAGGAGGCTGTCCTATCAGCAGGCGCACAGTACTGGGACTGCTGTATTGCCATTTGGTGAATGGATTCTGGACCATGCAGTAGTCTGTGGTGGGGCATCTCGATGCCATACTAGTAGGTAATTGTTACGGCTTTACCTTTTCATGTGCTTCAAAAAAATCCTGTCTTTTTCTCTCTTACTTTCCCTCTCTATCCTGCTCTAACCAAGTATGCCGACCTGTTTCCACAAATCCCAAAACCTCAACATGAAATATCTTCAGAAAAAAAACTCGAATAACCCTGGAAACCCATCTTCCAACGTAGGCCCCTACTACCAGGTCTCCTTCTCCAACATCAGGGGTCTACGTCCCAACCTTCCAGATGTTGACACTCAATTACAGGAGACGAAACCGGACATATTCTTTCTAAGCGAAACTGGAATAGGGCCGACCACTTTCTAAGATGAGTTCACAATTAACGGATACTCTAACTTAACAACTAAATCTGACCCCCAAGATCGCCATGGGCATGGAATATGTGCCTACTTTAAAGATGGCTTCCCGTGTGGCAGGGATATCTCTAGAGAAGATTCTAATTTACCCTATATGTGTTTCCGGGTTGCACTTGCTTACACCACTGCATTTATATTTGCACTCTATCGGCCCCGTAACAGCGGACTTACTATCTTTAAGAGTATATCTGAGAAAATGAACCAGATCCTGTCTACACATCCCTCGGCTAACATCCATATCTGTGGTGACTTCAACGTCCATAACGTGGAATGGCTAACCCATTCAAATAAGACAGATGATGAAGGAAGGTTCTCTCATGGTTTTGACTATGACCTCAGTCAGATTGTTCGCGAACCCACCCGTGTGCCCAATACACCCGGTCAATATGCAAGCCTCCTAGAACTTTTCTCTCAACTTCCCCTGAGCTATGTTCATGTTCCGTTCATTCTCCTCTAGGATCCTCTGACCACTCCGTCGTATCAGTTAAGATATAAATGAAATGTAATAAGTCCCCAGACGTACCCCTCGACCGTACTGTATACCGATACTCTATGGCTGACTGGGATAGCTTCTGTACATTCATATCTGATTTACCTCTGCATTCCATGTTTAAAAAGGAGGTGTCCTCTATAGTATTAGATCAGACCGAATGGTTAATTGTAGGCATAGATCGATTCATACCATCTAAAGAATTCCAACAAAAACCTAACAGCCAGCCATTGTTTTCCCCAGAATGTGCTGCTGCTATCGCGCACAGAAATCACTTTTTCTATAACTACCAACGTAATAGATGCACTGATACTAAAGCTGCTTTCAGGAACGCCAGCAGCCACATTAAAAGAGTAATAAAAATGCAAGAGATCTATATGCCCAGTCTGTTAAATCCAAAGCAGCTGATCAGCGGCTTGGTTCCCACCAGTTTTGGCAAATAACAAATAGGATCCTGAACAGAAGTGTGCGTTCTATCCCAACCATTATCAATGGACCAGAGGTCATCTCGTCAGCATCAGACAAGGCCAGACTATTTGCAAAGAACTTTGCAGCTAATTCTACCCTATGCGACCAAGGCGATCAACTCCCCATATTTCCTCCTATAACACAGAACACGCTAGGTAACATACAAATATCCGTGCATGAGGTCGCCAAGCTAATCAAGAACCTAGATTTCAGTAAAGCAACTGGCCCTGACGGCATCCCAATTATAGTGTTAAAAAAGCTTCAACCAGAACTTGCTCCCATACTTACGAAACTGTTTAAGCGTTGCCTTAAGGAGAAGTGCTTTCCGACTCCCTGGAAAACCTCATCAGTTTGCCCAGTATTTAAGAATTCAGGTGATAAGTCATCTCCCTCTCAGTACAGACCAATAAGCCTCCTGTGTGTGATTAGTAAATTGCTGGAATCCATATTAAATAGAGAAATAGTCAACCACCTCAGCAGAAATAACCTTCTTAGTGACACACAATATGGTTTCCGTTCTGCAAGATCTACCGCAGATGTGCTAACGGTTATATCTCACTTGATTAGTGAATCTCTTGACAAAGGCTTCCTTTCTAGGGCCATTGCTCTTGACATATCAACAGCCTTCGACAAGGTATGCAATAAGGGCCTACTTCGCAAGATTTCCAGCTACGGTATATCTGGAAATGTTTTCGCAATCATTAAATCATTTCTCTCCGATAGGCTCATAAGAGTAGTGGTAGGTGGACAAAAATCAGAGGCCTGCAGTATTAATACTGGAGTCCCTCAAGGGTCAATCCAGGGCCCAACTCTCTTCCTGATCTACATCTAAAACACATACTTAAATCATTCGTTGACATCTATGCTGATGATACGACCATCTACGGCAACATCAAAGGCTGTAAATGAGAAAGTTATCTCTGATTCTCTCTCCTCTGATCTCAAGCGCGTGGTTCAGTCGGGGAAGACGTGGTTGGTTACCTTTTATGCATCTAAAACCAAACTCGTATCTTTACATCATCAACGCTCTGATCCCCATCTTGCGTCAATTGAAATGGATGGATCTCGTCTAGGAGAAGCCCCATGTTTTGACAAGCTTCTGGGGTTGTCCTTTACTCCTGATCTGAAATGGAACACGTACATCAAGTCTGTTGCCAAGGTCGCTGGAAAGATGGTGGAATCCTTCTACCGCTCCAGAAGATATCTAACTGCTGATGCAATTCTCTATCTATATAAAAGCCAAGTACGTCCAAGGATGGAATACTGCTGCCATATCTGGGTAGGAGCTTTTAAAAACAGCCTATCGTGCCTTGACAGAGTACAAAATAGACTTCATGACTTAGTGGGGGATGCCCTTTTCTCTACCCTGCAACCTCTCTCCCACAGAAGAGACGTTGCGAGCCTATCCTTGTTTTATCGTTATTTCTATGGCAGGTGCTCGTCTGAACTCCAATCTCTAGTCCCCCCTCGCCAATCTTTCACGAAAAACACCTGTCTAGCTGAATCCACTGTGAAAAATTTCCCCCACTATTTATCTGTGCCTAAATCAAAACGTAGATTCCATGAACAAAGCTTTTTTCTTAGAATTGCACGCCTGTGGAACTCTGTTCCGTCTGCCTACTTCCCACCTGACTACAACGTGGATGTCTTTAAGTCCAACGTTAACAAATTCCTAATGAACCGACCTCTTAAGTAAACACTTTATTAAATCTCCACACTAACGTACTGTACTTGCAATAACCCTTATCCCTGAGTGGCTTCCGGGTCTTGATAAGTGGTGACCACCGTGTAAAAAAAAAACTTTCCGTGATTGCTACTAAAGCAGAACATATTAAATGTGTGGGCATATCTTTAGTAGTTTGAGCTTTTCAATCGAAGAGATGCGTACGTATACACAAATGTTCTTTTTTATAGCAAACACGTGTTTGTGTATACTTGCATACTTGCTCATTTTGGATAAAGAGCTGTGTGTAGTTTTAGACGTTTATTTACATTTGCGTGAATGGGTCACTGTTTTATGGCCTGCACGTAAGTGTATGCGAGCGTTAGAATGATTACGTGAATGTGACATTACATGTGCGTCTGTATATATGTATTCGTTTATAAATGTCTATGTAGGTGTATATTGACATATTACAAGATGTCTCCAGGTGTTTGTATGGATTAGTTTCTGTAATGGATCCTTAGTTGCGTTCAATCCGTAGCTAGGGGTTGCGTGCGTGTGTGTGGGTTTTTTTTTACATGGAAGTCACCACTTATCAAGGTCCGGAAGGCACTCGGGGAAAAAGGTTATTGCGTGTACAGTAATGGAATAATATCGTAGTAATCCTTAGTAATGGTGATCTGCTAATGTGTCTTACTTAAGGGGGCGGTTCATCAGGAATTTGTTTATGTTGGACTTGAGGACATCCAAGTTATAGTCAGGGTGGAAACAGGCAAACAGAAGAGAGTTCCACAGGCGTGCACTTCTAAGAAAGAAGCCTTGTTCATGGAATCTACGTTTTGATTAAGGCACAGATATAGGGGGAAAATGTACTGACTGGTTTCAGCTAGACGGATTTTTTCGTGAATGATTGGCGAGGGGGGCAAGAGATTGGAGTTCAGACGAGCCCTTCTCATGGAAATAACGATGTGTGTGTGTGTGTGTAAATATATTTATGTTCATTAGTTAACGTCTGTATGTTTACGAATATGTAACTATCCGTACATTGCGTATGACACTATGTCAGTGAGTACGTAGACATTTGTGTGATGTGCCTGCGTATACTATTGAATGAATATACGTATATATTTCTAAGTGTGTATATGTTGTCTAGTATGTGTTTAGATTGTCTGTTGGTAATTACTTGTTTATGTGAGAGTGTATTTGTAATTATGTTTATCTGTGTATCTACCTGTGCGTAGCTAAGTACTGTATAATCTCCGTGTTTGTACATTCCATTTATTTTCTCTTATTTGCAGGATCGTGTGAGTCTGTGTTATCAATAGGAAATTATTTTTGTCAATCTAACTCAGCTAAAAAGCTCATACAAGCATTCTATTTATGATTTCTCAAGTAAATCCCCATTTCTGTTTATTTGAAGGCAATACGCCTAAAGGGGTTTGAAATAAAAGTAAATATGCCTACGAGCTTCGAGTGAACCCGCCAGATTTCAGAAGAATACGGCGTTTTATAGCTACGCGCACGCCACTAACTGGATTTCTCTTGTACGCGCGCGATCTCTCTTTCTCTCTCTCTCCTTCTCTCTCTCTCCTTCTCTCTCTCTATCTATCTATATCTTCTCTTTTTCATTTCTTTCGCTACAATGAAGATCTGAATTATGATAAACAATCGTATATGAATGTATCTCTCTCTTTCTTATATAATTATATATATATATATATACTTGCTCAAAAACGCTTTATATAATTCAATAAAATTTAATTAATAATAATAATAATAATAATAATAATAATAATAATAATAATTAATTTAATAAAATTCTCTGGATTTGTTTTATGTAAAGAAAAAATCTTTACATTCTGTTTCCGTGTAAATACTATCTATTGCCCAGAACAAATACCTACTAGTAAAGGTCCAGATAGAATTCTTGGCGTTAAATATTTACTGTGTCTACCCAAACCGAAGGAAAGTTGCAATATTGTTAAAAATCGCTGAATATTAGAAAAGTTGCTACGGTAACCAACAGCTTCTGTCTGAATGGTCATCGGGTGATCCGTTCGGGGTTTTAAATACAAGAAGCTTCTCTGGTTGAATGTGCATCGCAAGACCAATATAGGCTTGAAACACAAGAAGCTACTCTAACTGACATTTCAAAGGAAGACGAGTTAGAGCTCGAAACACAAGGGACACCTCTTGATAAATGGTCACAGGATGACCAGTCTGGACTTGAAACAAAAGCAGCTCCTGTGACTGAATGTTCGTTGGAAGATCAGTTCCGGTTTTAAACATATAAAAGCTCTTATTGGGGGAATGTTTACAGGAAGACAAGTTGGGGTTTGAAACACTAGAAGCTCCTCTGGCTGCCCGTTTATTGAAAGACAAATCGCAGCTTAAAACTCAAGAAGCTACTCTGGCTTAATGTTCATATGAAGACCAGTCTGGGCTTGAAACACAAGAAGCGAAGTGGGTTAAATGTTCACAGAGAGATAAGGTGGGGCTGGACACAAAAGAAGCTATTTAGGCTTCCTTTTCATCGTAAAACCAGTCGTAGTTTGAAACAAAAGAAATCCCTCTTGCTTAATGATCACAAGATGATTAGTCTGGATTGAAACACAAAAAGCTCCTCTGGTTGAATGTCCACCAAAAACCAGTTGGGGCTTTAAATACAATAAACTCGTCTAACTGAAGCGTGGAGATATTGCTATGGTCACTAACAGCCAATAATAAGAAACCGTCCTAAAGAAGAAATCGTAAAAATCACGTCAATTTTTAAGGAGCTACTATGGTAACAAACAGCATCTCACTAAATTGTCATCGCAAGATCAGTCGAAGGTTTGAAACACAAGAAGCTCATTTGGGTAAATGTTCACAGGGAAATTAGTCGGGGATTGAAATATAGGAAATTCCGCTGACTGACTTTTCCTCGAAAGATCAGTCAGAGCTTAAAAAACGAAGCTCTTCTCGATTACTTTTTATCAGAAGGCCAGTTAGGGCTTTAAACAAGAAGTTCATATAACTGAATGTTTATTGGAAAGCAATTCAGGGTTTGAAACGCCAGAAGCTCTTCTGGCTCAATGTTCATCGGAAGACCTGTCGAGGCATGAAACAGAAGAAGCTCCTCTAATTAAATGTTCAAATGAAGACTAGTTGGGGCTTCAAACACAAGAAGCTCTTCTGGCTGAATGTGAATCGGAAGACCAGTTAGGGCGTGAAAAACAAAATCTCCTCTGACTGAATGTTCACATGGTGATCAGTTTGGGCTTGATATACATACAACTTCTTTGACTGACTGTTCATCGGAAGTCCAGTATGCGTTGGAAACACAAGAAGCTCCGTTCGATAAATAGTCACAGGAAGACCAGTCGGGGCGGAAACACAAGAAGCACGTTGGTTGAATATTCATAGGAAGACTAGTCGTAGCTTGTAACACAAGAAGTTGCTATGGCTGAATTTTCATCGCAAAACCAGTTGGGGGTTGAAACACAAGAAACTAATCTGGCTGAATATTCACAGAATGACAAATCTGGATTTTAAATATAAGAAGTCGTCTGACTTACTGTTCATCGGAAGCCCAGTCCGGGTTGAAGATTTTTTTAAAACTAAATATTCATATGAAGACTAATCCCGGCTTAAACCAAAAGAATTCGTCTAACCGAATTTTCATCGGAAGGCCAGAAAAAAATTTCGCTTCGTTCCTTATATTTTCTGTGAATTTTTGAACACAGTAATTTTATTATAACGTTTGTTTTATTGAACGAGAATTCGATTATTTTTTTCAAAATATAGCTGAGAAAGTGTCCTGTGAACTGTACAAATAACTTGGTGGGCGACATAATTTAAGTTAATGGTGAAGATTGAAAGCAGTTTTTTATGAGTAAAACTAACACTTAACAATATATTAAAAAAATACCGTGTTTGAATGATAGATACTAATTTTTGGGAGAAATAGTGTATTAATTATATGTATTCGAGAAAAAAAACCTTTGAAAACTGTACAAAACTTCTCCACAATTTGGGGGATAAACACTTGAAATTTTAGATGTAGGCTACTTGACCACAGATAAAACGTTTTAATTTAATTTGAGTCCACAAACATAAATATTAAGGGGTCAAAATTGGGGTCAAATTAAAAAAAAAGTAACCCTAGCCAATTTTTGTCTAGACATTTTAAATTTTACGTAAGGTGTAGTCATACATAGGGCAAGCTTTCTAATCAGTATTTGGCCGAAAATTTGTTTGCCAAGGGTCAAAGTTTAAAAGGGGTCAAAGTTAAAAAAACCCTTTTAACTTTGCGGTGTCTAGCAAACTATTCAGCCAATTTTAAGTCTAAACATTTGAAATTCTACATAAACGGTATTCAGGCATGCAGCAAACCTTTTAAAGAATTTTTGCGCGAAAATGTGGCTGCTAAGAGGTCAAAGTTGAAAGAGTTGACTTTTGAAGACTCTACCAAACTCCTCCGCCAATTTTGCGTCTAAAAACTTGAAATTTTAGTTATCGATTACCTAGACATGAGTCAATGTTTTTTTTTATTGGAACTGAACAGCTAGTAATTATTAAATGAAAAACAAACTATATAAATTGCTCAAAACCAGTTAGATTAATATATCTCTGACTTGAATTAAGAACGACTGGAAAGTACTTGGACGTGATTAATATTGTGAATACTTCATCCTGTTTATGTCAGAAGTAAAGGCTGTTATTCGGAAGTTGGAAAAGTCGGAAATAGAATTAATAGACGTCTAAACGTCTATTTTATTTAATGTATATATATATATATAGGTGTGTATATATATATATATAAATATATATTTATATATAAATATATATTTATATATAGACATATATGTTTATGCATATATATTAATCTACATATGTATATATATTTATATATATGTGTATGTATATATATATATATATATATATATATATATATATATATATATATTATTAAATTTTCACCCCAAACAAGGCACATTGCCACTTTTGTGTACAGGGGCTATTATCAGGGACCTAAGCTGGAGGGGTACTATGTGCCTATATTTACGAATCTATGTGCATATACAAGTATGTATATATATATATACATGCATGAATGTATATATCTGCGTATATGTATATATGTAGCTATATGTGTATATATGCATGCGTACATCTGCATATATGTATGCATATATATATATATGTATATATGTATATGTATGTACAAATATATTAATATATAATTATTTATATATTGATAGTAGTATATCTATAATTCCTCCTATTTCTAATTTTTATAAGATAAGGGTGTTTTTTTTTGTTTTGTTTTTTGCTTGTCCTTTTTTTCCAATAATTCTTCTATCGATTAGGTTTGTGCTGCTCGTCGAGCTTTTCTTCCGTAGAGAGTGGATACGACTGATGAGACGGATCGGAAAAAATGTCCCTACCAAAATGGAAAACTATCTCTAATGTAGGCACATCTTCCATGCCGATGAGAAATAGGGTGGTCAGATTGTAATGTCAAGTTTGAGTATTCTTTCATGGCGAAGTCATCTGAAGAAATAAAAATAAGACGTCAGATTGTATTTCAACCTCTAGTAGGTTGAAATGTAGCCATCTTATGGTAGAGAAGGAGACCTGGTTATGGGGAGGGGTCTACGTTGAGAGTTAGAGTGTTGAGTTTAATCTTGTTTTGATTTTTTAATTGTTCATCGTTTAGGAGTAAAATGTGTGGAAAATGAGAGTAGAGCAGAAAAGAAACGAAAAATAACATAAACAAAAAAAATATTTTTGCTACAATGTAGAGGAAAAACCGTAATATTATCCACTGATGTATCATTGTGAGGCTCCATTGTACAGTTCAGAATCAATTCACAAACGGCAATACAGTAACCTCAGAACTTTGCACTTGCTGAAAAAAATGCCCTCCTTGACATGTGATCCAAGGTTTGGGTCCCTGACTATCAGGTGGTTAACATCAGCACAGGTAAAATGTTTACCTCCAACATCCTTATTAGTGAGATGGCCACAAGGATAGAAATAGGAGGAAAAAATAAGGACATCTCAAGTGACAGCTCAGGAGAAACACTGCCGGGACCTGTTTTCTTCTCTCTTTGTCATTGTAGATGAGGAATGAAGGACAAAATAGAGAAGCCGGGAATGCAACCACAATGTGTTTTCTACACTCCCATGAAATAATATATTAATTTACTGCTCTTTCGCCTACTCATCTATCTTTCTATCGTCATAAATATCTGAGGCCATTTTAAGGTTACCCTTACATAAAAACAATGAAATAAATAAACCAAAAATCGGGGTAATTGTCTGTATTTTTTTTCGGGGGTCCGTATTCTTTTCTTTTCAACAGAATCATTGAGTACAATTACTCTCCTGATCCGACACAACTCGCCATCGTCCATCTCACCCAGTTTTCGCGTTTTCCCTTACTCTGACTGTATGCCGGATACATCTAGTCCTTTCGCGCCCTCAACTTTACACCTCTATTTTCCTCGCGTTTACTTGTTTCTCCTCGAGCACATTGTGTATTTTTCTATTTTCCTTTCATTATTTTCTTTTTTTTTAATTTGCAGACGCACCTTTTTTAACCACTGCTACTGTTAATCTCTTTGCTGTGAGTCCTTGTCCCTTCAAAAAATAATTACAAAAATGTAATTAATCCTGTGTGAGGTATTTTATTGGGGGGGGTCAGAAATTGTTTTCGTTATTGATTCTTCCTTTTTCATTTGTAAAAATTTAGGAATTCAAACGTATTTATCACAATCCTTTATACGTTAAAAGGGGGTAAAAGGTAAAGTTTTTTTAAAAAGCGAAATGTTTTTTTGGGGGGGAGGGGGATTTTTCTAAATTTTCCTGAAGCAGTGTTGAATTGTTTCAGCTTCGTTGTGCATAAATACAGTTTCAAATTAAAAGGAAAACAACACATTTTACAAGGTCTGTCAAGTCACCGCAGCCCAAATCAAATATTGCATATTCAATGATCCGAAGTCTGCAAATCTACAAACCTAAAACCGAATATTTTTATTTTAGTAATCAAGTAAGTTTATTTCTCAATGGTAATTTTCATAACGCATACGGTATAATGTTAATTGAGTCTTAATATACATATATATTTTTTGTGAGTTTTTCGCGCAGTCATAACATTTATATCTCTTCTTAATAGATATTACGTCAACTACACACATAGCTTTTTGGATAAAACTATTTCTTTTAATATAATATTGTTCCTATACCTATGATTCATTTGACTCGTTTATTGATCAGTTACTTTTAACGAGATTATTTAAGAGATCACTAGGTAGTCTGATCATTTTGTATAGTGATCGATTCTTTTTATCTTTTAACAACTAAGCCACTCTTTACGTTTCAAATCGGCTTCAGGTTATTTTTGTCTCTAAGGTGCTCCGCTCTTTAGTTGGCGAGATGCTTCGAGACGGTTAAGGTTGACACTGGATCCAACGGGCCAAAGGTATTATCAATGCCTTCGATTTAATTGGATATCAACATTTTATATCTATTATTTTTCTCTTTTGTTAACATACATTTTAACGTTATCGTTTAGCATCGGAAGATCTGCTATCTAATGCCAGCACTGGTTATTCACCCACGAATCTCTAATTCCGTTATCCTCTAAGCGTCAATTTATCCACCAAAATGAAGTCGCTAACTTCCGATAGCTAGATTACGTGCATACCCTGGAAATTTAATCATTGACTAAATTCTGTCGACAACATTCGGACTGTCTACAGAGAAAAATAGTCGTTACTTAATTCTTCATTTGTATAAAAGAGGACTGTGAGCACTCCAACTATTTAATAAGCTCTTATATTTCTACCATTGCCGCAATGCAAGCTGCTGCGCTATATCGCTATAAAGGGCTTTAGTCTCAATAAATAATTTCCATTCATGTCAAGTGTTTTACCTGATCATCACGCAGTCTTGCGTTCATTTCAAAATTCAAACTACTTAACATTATAATATTTCAATATTCCGTATTTATCTGAAGCCAGGTGGCTAAATACTAACAAACAAAAGCACCAGGCACGGTGAAACATCTTGCTAATAAAACAAACTATTCGTAGGTTGTTCATCATAGTTCTAAATTTGAGCGTGTCATTTCTTCTCGGTGTCTTAATCAAAAACGTAATAAATACAGTGTTTTCATGTTCCATATTATGCTTCACAGCAGGATTAATAGTTAATTATAAACAACGATAGGCTAAGAACAAAATCACTACACTTTAAATGAATAAGGTAAAATTTATTTTTATTTTCGTACCACTTACTTTAGTACTTACATCCACCCTTTCATGCGTTATAATTGTTCAAACATCTACGCAAATTAAAAAACTTCAGTAATTGATATTAATAAACAAGCAGGTAAACCCAAAAGTGCCAAACACGAACTTATAAAATATGATCAAGTCAAAATGGTTTATTCCAACCATTATTATTTAAAACAAAAAATATTTGCTGCATTTAAATGAGTACGAAAATATATCACTTATGATAGTATATAATGGACTTATGAAGCAAAAATAATCGTATTTATTACTAAAACAAAATATGACTGACAGAAGAGAAAACATGTCGAAAGTGAGCAGACAAGAAGACAAGAAGCGAACAAATGTTTTTTCACTCTAAGTCTTTATTTGCAACTGCATTTTTCGACCCCGTTAGTGGCTGCATTTTACCTAGGTATCCTTTATTTGTTTTATTTTTCTATTTATATTAAAAATCCTGGTCACGGCATCGAAGTAAATATAATGTAACGTTATGGTTACACACAAACAAGAGGAGAGGAAGAAATACAAAAACAAGTCGGCATTTTTAGCAATAACAAAATCATTTATTATAATTACTTTCCCGTCTCTACAAGATATAAAAGTCTCTCGCCACTGTCCACCTCGCCCGGTGTATGCGTTTCTCTTTCCTCAGACAAAATACCGGCCACATCCGCTCTCTTTGCATTCTCGACTTTAAACGTCTATTTTCCTCAACGCCGACTCTGCTTCTTCTTGAGCACGTGGTGCGTTTGTATTTTTCTGGCCTCTTCTCGCGCACACTTCCTAATTTGCAAATGCACATTTTTCGGTTTCTGCTGCTGCTGCGTACGTCTTCTACTGATACTTTTCATGCTTTCATATGCACTATGTTACTCGATTCTCTATCTCTACAAATCTACTATTAAGCTATGTTGTCATAGTTGGGCTCAATAATCTGTGACTAGCTTGAAGATTGCAGAAACGTATCTGAAATTTGATTGGCCTCCACAAGTATTATTTTTCCATGAGTAGCACTTATTTACAGCAGAACTTTGTATATTTGCCTTTCACTATTATAAAAAATTATTAAGTAGGTATTTATGAGAGTATCGCTAATCAAATTAATCACACCCTGTCTATTTATCCCTCAGCTAACAATCCCGTCTGTAGAGATGTTAATGCTCACACTGTTAAATGGCTTGTTCACTCAAATAAAACGAAAGTCAATTGGAAATCTTCTTGTGTTTTCTCCCTGTGAACAAACTTAGATTGTTTACATACCTACTTGGGTATCCAATGCTGATGGGCAATTTGCAAGTCATTTTAGAATATTTTTTTCTAACATGTCCTTAATTGTGCTCATCATCGATAAAGGTATAAACAAAGTATAACAACACTCCAAATACTCGTTCCCATCGATCAGTGTATCAATACTCGATGGCTAACTGGGATGGTTCCAGAACGTTCATACCAGAATTATCCCTACGCTTTATGTTTAAAAAGAATGCGTCTGATAACTGAGTAGTTTACTATCGGCATAGACTGTTACATAGTCTCCAAAAATCTAATAGAAACCGAACAGCCAGTATTTGTACACTCCTAAATATTCTGCCACTATTTCAGACAGAAACCACGACTTAAATTTCCTTTAACGTAATAGATGTTTAAAAAGTAAAGTCGCCCCTAGAACTGCCATCAATTACTGCAAAAAGATTATTGAAAACGAGAGCGCGTCCTATGATCAATCTATCAAGCCTAAAGTAGAACAAAGGCCACAGGATACTTTCATGCGTAAGTAACTTTCTAGCACTGTATAGAGAGCCCGCCTTCCTCGGAGCAACCTTAACAGTGCTCTCAATGTATCTTGACCCTAATAAAAAACTTACACCAAATCTGTTGACAAGGTCGCCGGCAAAATAGTTGGGTTATTTTACCGCTTCAGAAGGTATCTTAATTTACCTGTATAAAAGCCTGATACGTCCTTAAACATAGTACTGTTGCTATATCAGACCGGTGCTGCGTAGAGTAACCTCTCTGGCCTTGACAAAGTTCAAAAGCAGCTTCGTTGTCTAGTAGGTAATGCCCTGTTCTCTTCCCTCAAACTTTTTTCCTACAGAAGAGACGTTGCGAGCCTTTTACAGTTCTATATTTTTATGGAAAGTGCTCGTCTGAGCTTCAATCTATAGTCCCCCTAGCCAAATTCTTACAAAACACTTGTCTAGCTTCAACAAACATATACAGTGCCCCCTTCTCTCTCTCGCTCTCTCCCTCTCTCTCTCTCTGTCTCTCTCTGCCTGTATCAAAACGCAAATTCCATACTCAGAGGTTCTTTCCTAGAACTACCCGCCTCTTGAATTCTGTTTTACTGACCTACTTCTAAGCTAACTACAATATGATCGTTTTCAAGTCCAATGTAAACAAGTTCTTGTTAAGCTGCTCTCTAAATAATTCATTTTTATCCCATTTTTATCAATAACTATTAATACGCTATTGTGTCATTGACTACCGTACATTCATTAATCTTTATCTTCGATGGCTTTCAGGACTTGATAATGGCGACTCACATGTAAAAAATGCAAAAGAAAACATAACAAAAAAAAAACAAATAAAAAAAAACACCACATGTTTATATATCTAAATTAGTCGTAAATCACTAATGAGCAACGGCGGTAAGCACATGAACACACACACAAAATTACACAAACGTACCAATACAAAAACAGACACACGCACACACTAACACTCCTATATATAGACATATTCATATTCATATTTCGTTCTAATACTGAAGTTACAGAGAAACGAAGAGTAGTACCATAATAACGCGAGTTTACTTTGGATTCAAAATGTATTTTACTATATAGTCACCGCCATCCTTAGTTTTTTTTTGTTTTTTTTTTAATTACATTTTGACCCCAAAAAATGCACATTGCCACTCAGGTGTAGCGGGCTACTATCAGGGTCAGCAACTACTGGGGCTCTATGTAGGGATTTGGGCAGCAAGATGTCGGTTCACGTTGCACTTGAACTTCTGCATGTCAGTACAGTTAGGGAAGCAGGATCCTGGAATGGAATTCCAAAGTCTAGCGGTTCTGGGAAAGAAACTACTGGAGTAGAAAGATCTTTTACATCTAGGGATCTCAACTGTGTCGGGGTTGGGATTTAGCTGCCTGTCGGGTTTGTAAAGGGTGTCTGCGTCGTGGGGGCACAAGTGTCTGCAGTTCGTCAGAGCATTCACCATTAAAATACTTGTAGAACAAGCAGAGGGATGCAACGTTTCATCGATGGGACAGCGGTTGAAGCATAGATGCCAGTTCAGAGCCTATCAGATTGGCGACTCTCTTTTGACCCTTGTATAGGAGCGAGAGACTAGTAGTAGACGCACCATCCCAGATGTGACAACAATACTCCATACATGGACGAATGGTGGCCTTATAATTTTTCCAAGAATTTAATGACGTATTTCTGCTTCTGACGCTCGTCCATGACAGTGGTTGCTTTCTTCTATAGAACACTTCCGTACCAATGGGAAACCAGATACTCCCATACTGTTACCCAAAGCAATGGTACCAGCAAACATTTTGCAGGTGTTTTGAGCGCAAGAAATCATTCCAAAATCTCAATTCTGGAACAGCGTTTCCCCGGGCTTTCTGTAAAGCAAGCACACATTTTTATGCATTTTGCCTGTCTTTTCTGCTAGTGGATATTGACGCTTTGCTATTATTTACATTATTATGTCTATTTTTTTAGAAGAGGAAAGCAACTCAATTTACATGTTACATGATTCTAGAAGCTGATAGACGCCATTGAAAAACCTTTAAATATAAATATATGCGCCATCTTGATATACAGTATCGGCCATAATATAAGGAACGGAAGAAAATACAATTATTCATGTATATTTAAAAAAATTAGAGCATGGACTTTTTCTGAAATACTCAGAATAAACAAATAGAACCAATGTGTATAAACTAGTACCAAAAAAAAAAAAAAATAATAATAAAATTACAATTCAATATTGAGAAATATTTTAGTTTTAAATTTATCTGTGGATTTATCCTGGCCAAAAATTAAGGAACGAAATAGAAACTTTATGTTTTTTAAGGCAAATATTTTAAAAAATAAATTCATTCAATATTTAGTGAACATCCCTTTATTCTTTATGACCTCACTGCATCTTCGAGCACAAGCCTGGATTAGTTTCTTGCAAAATTCAGGATTTATCTTTTCCCATTCTTCCTTCAATAAATCCCACAAATGATTTTGATTTTGGGGACTCCTCGTCTGTGCTCTTTCTCCAATCATATTCCAAACATTTTCTATCGGATTCAGATCCGGACTCTGCACTGGCCAATCCATTACTCTTGTTTCTTTTTCTTCGAGGTAACTTATCACTTTTTTAGCTTTATGGCAAGGGGCGTTATCTTGCATAAAAATGATTGGCTGATTAGGTGAAAGGCGTAAGTTCTCAATGACATGTTGTTGAAGGAGCTGCTTATAAGTCTCCGCATTAAACCTACCATAGATTCGAACTAGAGGGCCAACTCCTTCCGAGGATATCATACCGCACACCATTACACTTCCCCCTCCGAATTTAAGTGTCTTTTAAACACATTTGGAGGATAATCGTTCACCTGCTTTACGCCGTACATGCTTCTTTCCATCAGATCCAAACAAATTGAACTTGGATTCATCGCTGAAGTGAACCATAACCCATTGTTCATAAGTCCAGACGACATGCTCATGGGCAAACTTCAAACGACTATTTTTGTTCTTCTTGGAGATCAAGAGTTTAGATATTGGCACCCTGGCATGCAATCCGGCAGCGGCTAACCGTCGAGAAACAGTTTTTCTAGATATATTTTTCCCAGTCTGTTAATTAAAAACACGAGAAATTGATATTGCGGATTTGAATCGGTCACTAAGACCCTTCCTTACCATAACCCTATCTTTTCTTTGAGACGTTTTAGGGGTCTGCCGGTTTTAGGGGATGCTTTTAATGTATTTTTATTCTTATATCGAGCTATCACACGATGGACAACACTTTTTGATCTTCGAACGATATTAGAAATTGTTGAAATTGATTTCTTTTCTTTGTAATTGTCCAAAATTATATTTTTTTCTTGGAGAGACAGAGTTTTGCGAGTCGGTGACGCAATTTTTCTTTGTTGTTTTTTAAAAAAAAATTATTTATTACATTTTCACCCCAAACATGGCACATTGCCATTTTGGTGTAGTTTTTTTCCCTGATAGTAGCCCCTACTATCAGGGGAAAAAACTACTGGGGTACTATGTAGGGATTTGGGCAGCAAGATATTGATTCACGTTGCACTTGAAATTGCATGTCAGTACAGTTGGGGAAGCAGTGACCTGGAATGGAATTCCAAAGTCTAGCGGTTCTGGGGAAGAAACTAGTGGAGTAGAAAAATCTTTTACATCTAGGGATCTCTACAGTGTGGGGGTGGGATTTTACAGCCTGTCGGGTCTGTCGAGGGTGTTCACGTCGTGGGGGCACAAGTGCTTGCAGTTCATCAGAGCATTCACCACTAAAATACTTGTAGAACAGGCAGATGCAACGTTTTGTCGATGGGACAGAAGCTGGAGCTTTGATGCCAGTTTAGGGCCTATAAGATTTGCGACTTTTTTGAACCCTGTCAAGGAGCGAGAGACTAGTATCCGATGCACCAGTCCAAATATGACAACAATACTCCATACATGGCCGAATAGTTTACTTATAGAATTACATGACACTTTCGGGTTTAGTAGTTTTCTAGCACGGTAGAGAGAGCCCATCTTCCTCGCAGCGGCCCTGGCAATGCCCTCGATGTAATTGTTCCAACTCATGTTTCTCGTGAACGTTAGACCAAGAAGTTTGAAAGACGTACTCTCAGATAAAGAGTCGTTGGCCATTGCTATAGGTAGTACAGAAGGTTTCTTGTAATTATTGAATGAAACTAGTTTAGTCTTGGCGGCATTGAACGTGACCGTCCATTTTTGTCCCCATTCCACTACAGATTGGAGGTCATCCTCTAGTGTTTCGTCCATTTCTTTAGATATATGTTCATTTGTTTTCCTTTCGTGCCTGTTGTAGAGTGTGGTGTCATCAGCATATATACCCATCTCAGAGGGGATTTTGTCGGGGAGGTCATTAATGAATATCAGGAACAGTAGAGGTCCAAGGATAGACCCCTGGGGCACTCCCGCATTTATATCATATTGTTTAGATGTACGACCGTCTAGGACAACCTGGATTTTTCTCTTATCTAAGAAGGATTTAATTATGTTAAGTATTCTACCATTGATACCGTATAGTCTAATCTTCCTGAGGAAACCCACATGCCATACCCTGTCAAAACCCTTAGATATATCTAGAGCTACCGCTCTGCCCTCTCCCGCTTTGTCCAGTGATCAGCAGTTCCAATATTAAAAACTAACTATTTTATGTAAAGTTTAGTCTCTTAAAAATAAAATTTCTATTTCGTTCCTTAACTTTTGGCCTGGATAAATCCACAGATATAATTTTAAACTAAAATATTTATCAATATTGAATCGTATTTTTTTTTTTTTTTGTACTAGTTTATACACATTGGTTCTATTTGTTTATTCTGAGTATTTCAGAAAAATCCATGCACTATTTTTTTAAATATACATGAATAATTGTAATTTTTTTCCGTTCCTTATATTATAGCCGATACTGTATATTGTCTTTATCTGATATTTTCACGTGTACGTTAGGGTAATATCTTTATATATACAACTATTTTTTTCTCTTTACGTTTTAATGTCGTGTTTTTCTTGTTAATGAATCTACTATTATAATATCTGTAAGTAAGATTAAGCAATTGGTTGTAAAACCATGAATTGAATTTTTTATATTTTGAATATAAAATTAAACGGTAACATTTTTGCCAATTACGTGTTGTTGGACTGAATTAGTTTACCTATATTTTCCTTTAACTGACATATGTCTGCAAATGTACAGACAATAGAGTTGTACTAATAAAATGTGTTTGTGTTATATGATGATTGCAACGTCTTGTCAGACAAGTGCCACTCCCTCAGACTATTTATGTCCATTAATCCGAAAATGACTTCCATCGTCACAGAACCATTTTTATAGACGTCACTGAGGGAGTATCTATACACAGATGATGTTACAGAGTCTTAGCTTTGTACGACAGCTAAGTCTCAATTCAAAATCGTGAGATCTAGCAACAAGCAAGAGCAAGATAGCCAGCAACAAGTTAAAGTGCAGACCAGCTTAATGCGGGTACTCGTCTCCCGCTTTATGTTTTTTTTTTAATCAGATATTTGCTTCTCCTAGAAAGGTTGCCTTCACCACGGCTTACGGTAGCCCTCACCACCCCAACACACACATATATACACAAAAACACACACGGTGTTAGTTGGCCGTTGACCCCCCAAAAGGGTTCATTCGCCCGTTGGAAGGTCTTGTTTTAAATCCTTCAGGGAGACTAGCCATATTCATTCCTCACCAAACAAGTTTGGTGGGGGAACCAGTGTAGTCGCCGGTGACCCGACCATGAGGCAGGTAGTATTGGGTTACCAGTAGCATATGACATGACCTGACACATATATATGTTTCATATATATATATATATATATATATATATTATTTAATATATAAAAATGTATATATATATATTTAAATTGTAATTCAATGAATTTTTTAAAAAACTCTCATTGAAATGAAATGAAGTGGTTGAATTTCATATCAAAGAATTTTTATTATTCTAAGCAAGACAAATAATGCTTTAGAAAATTAATCTCCTTAACCTATAGGGTTTCGATGTCTACCATCTCATCAAAGGAGAGAAAATATTAGCAAAGAGTTATAAAGGTATGCACCCTATTTGCTAAAGTCAGTGAGACATGGAAAGTCAAAGTGAAATGAGAGTTTTTTTTAATTAATTGAATTACAAGTGAAATGAGAGTTTTTTTTTAATTAATTGAATTACAAGTGAAATGAGAGGTTTTTTTTAAAATTCATTGAATTACAATTTGATTTATTTGCTCTATCTTGCATATCGAGCAATTCCTGTTTAGATGGGATAACTTATAGAATATTTCTGCTAGTAATATTTTGTAAACCTACAATCTCACGTTTCCATAACAACTGATTGTTAAATAAAAACTATTCTGAAGTATATATATATATATATATATATATATATATATATATATATATATATATATATATATATATATATATATAAGTGAGACTGTGCCTGAAAACATTTCTGAACTTATATATTTAACCCGTCTTTAAATTGAATGCATATGGATGAATAGTTCAGATAGTAGATTATTTATAGTAAGAATAAGAAAGTTTAAATCGTGCCAAGCTGGCTTATTGGTTATCGTACTTAATTCAGTATTTAACTGTTCATTTTGATGTCAGCTCGATTCTTTTAATGACAAGAAGAGAATCGTATAGAAAAACATAATAATCTCATGCACAGTATTTCCCTTTTTTTCTATCATTTTTTAAGGAATTTAACGTTACATTAAATACATATGGTATGATTTTCATTAATAAATAACGGATTAGCATGCATTAAAATATATTATTTATGCATAGATACGACCCGACAGCGCCGGGTAGTCTGTTAACATATCTATGAAAGTAAGAATGAGTGTGTGGATTAGGTCACTTTTCAACCTATATACTCGGGGAATTTTTGATATACAGACTTGAAATTTCTGTATATAGTGCAATCAGACATGTGAAAATATTTGTAATAGGTTGTTATCCGGAAAATGTGCAGCTAATAGATCTAAATTGAACAAACTCCGAAGTAGTGATCGAAGTTTGCTCTGTTTGTCAACTGTTTGACGAGTGTACATGCGCGGCTGAAAAACATGTCAGTTTTTATATAAAGAATAAAGCTTTTGTTTTTTTAATCGTTCTTAACTTACTTTTAGGTTTGGATTTCGATCTTAGCTCTAGTATTTCTTACTTAAAAAAGTGAAATATTTAGGAAAAACATAATACTTACATGCTAATCTCTCAGTTTCTTTTCATTTTTTTTACTTCATTTTTTAAAGAATATTACGTTACGTCCATTCCTGATCAACACCGGGTACATTTTCTTGATATATATATATATATATATATATATATATATATATATATATATATATATATATATATATATATATATATATATATATTCTTTGCTAGCTTCCTTCTATTTCCCTCTTTATCTCTCTTAGTTTCTCTCTCTCTCTATATATATATATATAGAGAGAGAGAGAGAGAGAGAATAAATAACAAAAAGTTATATTCCAAACTTCATGATGTTGACCATCTTATAATTTATTCCTTTAATTCAGTTGTCTTATACAATTCTTGACAGTATCTATCCAACCACAAGGAATACTCAACTCCTGGCGCTATGGAAGATGTCACCAGTTAAAAACGACTTAACTGTGACATTGAAAAACATCTACGACTAGACGTCCGTTGATTACGTAAGCCTCCTGTCGCAGGTCAGCAGATGTGGCCTCTGATCCTGTCGAAACTGCAATATCCGTGATCGTTTTCTTCCGGGAGTACTTTACAGGATTCTCTCGTTGTCGCTTCCTGACGTCGGCGTTCGCTGAAATTCAATTAGCTTCTCATGCAGATCAAACGAAAGCAAACTCAGAAGTTTCTAGTCTACTAGAAGTTAATTCACGAAAATTACAGGTGTTTTACATATGTACAATTGTTCAGTTCGATGACACAAAAAACAGTCCGAACTCTTATTCTTCATTCCCCTGGATTGCGACCGTGATAGAGAAAGGAGGATGGTTTGCGTTTTCTTAGCTGCGTGTGTTTCTCCCGAGGTTTTGCTTCGATCTGATAACTTTAGCCAGGGCATTCTCTTATATTCCAAGGGAAAGGGTTGGTTGGGGCAATCTGCTAGACTAATCAGAAATTAACACGTCAATCGGGGAATTCCCGAATCTTGCGTGTGTGCAAAATGAACAGAGCTTTTAGAGGCCTGCGAATCTGTGATCACAATTAAAATTTATTCACATGCTCAGAAGGTTAACACTTTGACCTCTCGCACTCAGAATGCCAGACATCCTGAGCGCGGGTTCGTGAGGCCGAAAAGTGGCTACCAGCCTCAACCTGGGTGGGTCCAGCAGATATGGAACGTGGGGAGTGATGACCTGATAAACCTCATATCGATCTCAAGTATTACATAGGGGCACGGACAGGAGCACCAATATTTTTCCAGCTTCTAGCTGCGCACTACACCATAGGGTGTTATAATACTCCCACAACCCTTTTTCTGGGTTCACCGGGAGTTGCAGACGCGACGGTAATTTGTTTCGTATCTCTAGAACCTTTCGTAGCTGGGCTTATTACACTGAAGGACAAATGCGCCAACGCTAGAACATCCAATTGTGCTCTTATATGAGTAGTCCACTCGACCAGCGACTGCTCGGTTTGCTGTAGCCGCCGCAGCATATGCATTAATTGTAAATATCTGTGTAGGAAAGATTTTCCTCTTGAAAGATCAGTTTCGATTCGACTAGATACATTCTATGTAAAACTTCCAGCTGGTTAATGATATCATGAAGGCATTCTCTATTTTCCTTGCATTTCTACTCTAGCAATATTTAAGATCGATAACCCTCCTTGGTAACTTGTGTTTAAGTCTTCTGTCCCCGCTCTTATTCCTCTTTTTGTGACTTTACCAAACTGAAGTGTTCCTAAGGTACCACCCCGAATAACACCTCCAAGATTTTGCCTATGATAGGAATAACCGCTCTCTTAGGTCTGGGTTCCAGGTTCCTAAACTTCTGATAGTGGTCCCTTTGGTAAGTCCACCGGCGCTTTAAGATGCGTGACTCACCCTCTAAGGGATTCAGTATCTGCATATATTGCTCGACATGCTCATATGTGCTAACTAACTGTTTTCTCAACCCGTCAAATTGATCAATTCCTTTCCGATGTATGTTAATTAGTTCTCTAGAAGACCGCTAATCATTCACTAATGTCACTAGCCGATTTTACTACGTTATTATTACCTCGAACGTTTTCTTGAAAATGGCACCGCTTCTCACTATCAGTGCATTGGTAGCAGTGTCAGAAATTTCGTGAAAATAGTGAATAATTCCACCCCATCTTTCCAAGCTTATAACTCCTCGAAAAATGTAATTCAAGCCCTAATTTTTTTTTCAATTAAAGGAGTAAGGACCAAGGTTTTATTTAAAAAAAAAAAAAAAAAAAACAATGTGTTTTTTTTTTTTTAAAAAGGTTTTAAACTTCGGACTTTACAGGTAAATTTCTAAAAAACTGATTTTTTTTTTTGTTTTAAATTTGAATATATTATTTATTGACCTTTTCTCTTCAATTTGTGATATATAAACCTATTAAACATAAATTAATTATTTACTTTTTAATAGACATTTCAAAATGGGGGGGGCGTGAAAATGGGGGGGCGTGAAAATGGGGGGGGCGTGAATTTAAAAAAAACGTTTGTCTAAAATATTATATTCGGTTTATTGGAAAGAACATAAAATTTCACATTGACCCTGAAAATATCGTAAAAATAGAATCAATAGAAAAATTTTGATAGATTTTTAAAATTTAAAAATTTAAAAATATTGAGTTTAAAAATTGAAAAATATTGAGTTCGGAAAATTCATTACTGTTTTAAAAAAAAAATAAAAATATTTTTATTACTTTTAAAACAACTGTAATAGTTTATTTTGGAAGTATAATCCATAAAGAAAATAAATAACCCACTTTTAACAGAGAAATTACGAGATTTTTATATTGTATTCGCAGTTTCGTGTTAGGGGTGTCAAAAATTCCTACAAAAATTCTGATACTGCTAGTGCATTGGCGTCAATATCAGTCCCAACTGAAAAACATCACCCCTATCTCCTTCATAACCTTTATCTCCTTCATCTCTGCAAGGACAGGAAGAAATAGCTCAGTCAACGACTCAGCCTTCCAAATGATTCACTAAATAACGGGACGTGTGTTGGGTGTGCCTAAACAAACTGTTTGTGCTCGCTCAATGACATAATACAGAAAGAATACCACGGACGATCGTTGACGCCCTATCAACAATGAATGAAGAGAAAATAAATAAATTCTCAATGACCCCTGTTCCCTGGCCACGCCGTGTGTGGATACTCCTCCTTAGTGGCGACCATATCCGATCAATGACGTCATACAAAATAAATGAAAACATTTTCCCAAAGGCTCATTCTTTGGCTATGCTGTATGTGGATCACTCATCATTCTGTGTTCAAACGCAAAATTTTTCTTAAAAAATTGCACGAAAACTCGCAAAGATCTCTGACAAAAAAACACATTATGCAGTGTCATTGGATGTTTTCGTGTTGTGTTTTTTCTTTTTTATTTTCATTTTAGCAATAAAGTCGTTTCATTGCTTATAAACACTCTTCGTGATATATATATATATATATATATATATATATATATATATATATATATATATATATATTATACTGTTCTTTGTATACCCAGATCCGTGTGTTATTTTTGTTTCGTCGGACGACTTGTCATGTTTTCGTGTTTATGCACGCTAGTCTTGATTTGGTCGACAACGCTACATTTTTATCTATCGTATCAGCCATATCATTAATATTTCTCTACTTGTGCTCGACAGATTTCCACGCCCACTGCCCAAATAGTTATTTTTCTAAAAACTAACCTCTTTGACTAAACTTGTTAGCATAACCACTTGCCTAGTTCTATGACTTATTTCTCTAGATTATTCAAATTCACCTACCGAAAATAATTTGAAACAACATCAGTTAATCTAAACATTTGTTTTAGTCTACTGCTCCTTTTTTTTATCTCTTAAGTGGTTGTCAATTTTAACAAGATTACTTCGTGTGTTAATATTTAGACCCAACTTGTTGTAGACTCCGTCGCAAAGAAGACCAAGGCAAGGCATGTGAAAAAAATTAACTCTAAGAAGAGACTTTTATTTCTCATCCTCACCCGCCACGTGTTACATCTGGTAACGGCTGTTACGTAAGCCATGTCTCCAACGTGATCCTTACCCACGTCAGCACACACGTTCTTATATCATTTTATTTTCTGCCTAGCCGTGACGTCACTTTGCACACGGCTTAGCATATTCATACAGCTGCCATCAAGGTGCCGCACTCTGTTCCAATATAACTAATTTTCGTTGCGTCAGCCAAAGCCGGTTCCACCACTGGTTTTATTGAGGTAGGAGACGGTCAACTTATGAGATTTTATTATTATTATTATTATTATTATTATTATTATTATTATTATTATTATTATTATTATTTATTTATTTATTTATTTATTTATAGAAATAATATGCGAATGTATTTTACCAGATTCTCTGTTAGTTAGGCCTCAAGGGGTAAAAGACGGCGGGTTCAGTAATTGTAGACTGGAGTCAAGAAATACACACGAAAACATGCAAAAAATCTAAAGAACATAATCTTATATGTGTGTCGGTGAGATAGAAGGACAAAAGAGGGAATAGGGGTAAATAGAGAGATAGCTAGAGAGAAAAAAAAAGATGGGTGAGGGTCAGAAAGGAAAAATACAGTACAGTATACTGGAAAGTATTGCGTGATTATTAAAGGGGGTTTGTCTTCGAACACTGAATGTGATAGATCCGTCCCCGGGCACGTTCGATAACCAACAAGTTTCTTCTCTCGCCGCTCTCCAATAAAAAAAAGATAGAAAAAATTGTTCAGCGTTGAAGAAGCTAAAAAGAATTTAAAAATGATCAAAAAACACAAGATGGAGGACGATAGCTAAAAAGCGATTTGTCGTGAACTTATTTTCTCGTTCACGTAAATCATATTTGCGAGCGGAGCCGCAGGAAAGACACAGTCGATCGCTAAATAAAAGATGTATACATTTTTGGATAACTACTACAATATTCTATTGGAAGAATTCATTATACATTGCACTCCAACCCACGTATGTATATATCATATATATATATATATATATATATATATATATATATATATATATATGTGTGTGTGTGTGTGTGTGTGTGTTTGTGTGTATGCACGTGTGTGCACACAGGCATGTTATATATATATGTGTATATATATGTATATATATATATATATATATATATTATGCTTATATATGTGCGTGTGTATGGGTGTGTATATACTAGAAGAATATCGGTCAAAAGAAGGGGAAAAAAATCCGTCAACTAAACCAGTTTAAAACACATTTATTATCCATTTTACAGCGTGAAGTCGAGATAGCATGATATTAAACCTTATGTCTAGAATACATATTCCCATATTTTTCGAAGATGTTTATTTTGGAAAACAAAACAACATAATGCTTTGCGAAAAAATTAGAATCCAATGTATCGTGATTAGATAGTGTTTTATGACTATAGATCGCATTTAATGTGCATTGATATATATATATATATATATATATATATATAAGTTTGGGTTTTCGTGTATTGATTTTTTCTATTCATTTAAAAAAAATCAACTTCGTTTTATGGGGCGTGAGATTGCATCGATTTGCAAAAGATCTACCTAATTTTAATATTCTTTTAAACATTCATTTAAATTAATTTCCAATTAGTTTTTTTTTCTGCTTTCTTATGGGGTAATCATCTTAAGTTGACTATTACGTGTACTCAAAGTCATGCAGATATTCTACATGATTTATGCATGCGCAACCTTAGATGTCGGAAATTTTCTATTTCTATGTCTATACTTGTGCTCCTCTCACTAATAATTGTGCTGGAGTAAACGTTTTATATAGGCTTACGTTATTCGCGTGATGGTCATTGACTCGAACCTCGGATTAACCACTAAGGGGACTGTCTTATCAGCAGGTTCAAAGTACTGGAGCTACTGTGTTGCCATTTTTGAATGATTTACAGACCATGCAGTAGCTTCTGGTGGGGCTTCTCGATGCCATCTAAGTGGGTAATTGTTGCGGCTTTGCCTTATCATGTGCTAGAAAAAATGTTTCGTTTATTTTTCTCGCTTACTTTCGGTCTCTGCACTGCTTTAACTGTCGACCAGTTCTCATAAATCCCAAAACTCCATCAATAACCGTCTCCAGAAAAATACACGCTCAAACCCAGGACTCCACTATAACGGAAGTAATATTTGTTCTTAGTACTAACTAAACCTTCACACTTTTTATATTCACCATTTCTTCACTATTTTTGTGGCGTCATCTCACATGCAGCACCAGAGAGGGACTACGCACGCGCGGCCTGCTGTTATTATTATTATTATTATTATTATTATTATTATTAATTTGAATACCTATTCTTTATCTATTGATGAAAATAAATATTGAATAAATTACAATATTGACTAATCCTCAAAAATTCAAACTGTGAAGAAAATTCTTAACTCATGATTTTCAAAGATAGATTCTTTTCACAATGAATGTATTACTGAATAACATACATTTAAAAATATATTTAAAAAATTGTAAGCTGAAAGACATTTTCAATCAAATAGAATAAAAGACTCGAAGTACAAAATCAAAAAATTCATCAATTCTGTAAAATTCAAAAGGAAGAATGGAATTTGAATTATGAATGGCTGGTACTTGCTTGGTTAATCAAGAGATTGGAATATTAAAATATCGAAAAAAATCATTGTATTGTACATACTCGTTACGGAATAGAGTTGTCATACAGGGGAAAATCACTTGATTTGATCAAGTAGTTTTTCTTTTTCTTTTTTTTTACAGTCAAACATTGATAAAATTAATTGATATTTTTTATGAGAACTTTGTTCCATAACAGGTATGTACAATGTAATTTTTTGCTTTCAATATTTTCACTTTTTAATGTCTTGATTAAAGTAAATGATTTGCTACCTGGTAGCTTCCTACAGTCTTTACAGACTAAGAGTGCCTGCATGCGACTTGTTTGTGGCAAGAGTTGCGCACTCTTCAACCACACCTCACCTGAGTCAGTAGCAAGTGCAGGTTCAGGACGACTAGAAATAATGAGATAATCAGAAAGCACATGGAGTGCCTAGAATTCCCAAATTGTCACCAATCTGGTACTTGCCAGGCTCAATGTTACTTCAGAGTCTGTTTTTTTTTGTTTTAACGGAGGAACTCATCTTTTATTATTCTGAAACTCAGTCGGTGCTACTAGATCAGGCTGTCTTAAGATATTGGCTTCCTGGGATAAAATGCACCTAAGATTGACGTTTTTTTTTTTTTTGTTTTTCTAGATCCTTTTGCAAAACTTAATTATGTCCTGCAAAACCAAAAACAAAAGCAACATCCCACCTTTTCTCCCTTTTCTTTTTTCTCGTTATAAAACAACCAAACTAAATACAACGAATAAATATTTGAAGCTATAAAAATCTTGAACATAAAACTTTTTTCAAAATTTCTGGATTTAACATTAAATAATCCGAAAAGGGTTGATATGCCATAAACCAAAACAACCAAACAACCAACCTGAAACTTGGGCATTTTAAGAATAAATGTTTTTTTTTTTTATGAAAATCGCTCCAGACAAGGCATGAAGCAACTTGATGTAAAGTGTGAAAAAAAAAAACAATACCATTTCACGGTCAATAAATTAGCCAACAATAAGTATTAGATTGTTAGATTTTGTACACAAGAAACAGCAATTCTCTCCCCTTTGTCAAAAACTTTGGTTGTGTGACATTCAGCTATTATCATTTTTTTATGGATGTGGAAGATGTTGGTTGGTTGGTTGTTTTTGTTTTACGGCATATCAACCCTTTTCGGGTTATTTAATGCCGAATCCAAAGATTTTGCAGATTTTTTTTTTATGGCATATATTTGATGTTTTCAAGTCGGTTTCTATTTAATCCATAGTTGGGATCCTAACAGGTACTACCACTCCGGGTCAGAGTGGACCTGGGAGCAATGGTAATTAAAAGGTGGCTCCACACTCCCCAAAGCCCACAAGTTGGGGCCTCACCACTGGATATAGTTTAAGGTCATATCCAGTACCCCCATTGAAGGGGCTTTTACCCTCTGCAGGGGGGGCAGTCGGCGTATTCTAATGCTCCACCGACAGGGCCGGATGTGGAAGATATAATTGTTTTCTAAAAGACAAGCGGGGGTGCCCGGCATTGCCCGGGTGTTTGTAGGCGTGTGTGTGTACATGTTATTAAAAAAAATCAGAAAAAGCCAAAAAAAAAAAAAAAAACAGCGAAAAGCTGGAGAAAATGACATAAATAACCCTGTTTACTTCGGATGGAACCTGCAATCTTAAGATAATAACTACGCGTTTGGAGGTGTGAGTGTGTGTAGGGGGTAAACTAAAGAATAAGTGAAGTAACAACCCTGTTTTAATTAAAAAAAAAACGTTGCCCGGGTGTTTGTAAAAGAAAAAAAAGATACTGGTATGGATGTAGGCTCGAACCCGAAGCCTCGTGGCTGAGGCGGAAAAAAGAGTCTGACACGTTACCAAGACGCCAAAGAGACAGAAATGAAAACAGGCGAAAGTAAATTTGTTATAAAAACATCAAGTTTTCAATACTTCAACGTTTTCTAGGTCAAACATGATGTCATCGTTGTCGTAGTAGAAGAAAAGGAAATGAAAGAACGATTTGTTTGGCTACCCCTCCATGTAGAAAAGGGCCCAGTTGAGGGTTAAGGGATAAATGTTATTAGCTAATTTTCCGATATTTTTCGTCCGAAGGTTCGGACTTCAAAATTATACTGATCTGGCGAAAATCTGTCGCCTCTCTCGAAAGTTTTTGCGAGCCATACAAACACACACATACACGCACACACAAATTTTGCCTTTTTTATATAGACTAGCGGTGGTACCCGGCGTTTCCCGGGTGTTTAAAGGTGTGTGTGCTCGAGTGGGGGGGGGTCAAAACAATAAAATAAGCAAAGTAATAACCCTGTTTTAATATCATATAAAAAGAAACAATGTTAAAACGTCTTCGGGTGTTTGTGTCGGGGGGTGTTAAAAAGTATTTGTAGGTAGGTAGGATCGAACCCGAAGCCTTGAGGCGAAGTTGGAAAATAAAGTGTGAAAAAACGTGACACGTTAACCACTTGGCCAGCAAGAAAGAGTAACTGAACCACGTTTTAATTTATTTAAGTATTAAGAATTGACAGGTCCCTGCACTTAATGACTTAATGAGGTCAAATGTTAGTAGCTGAGTTAATATTTACTGCTGAGTAGTTTTTTAATGAGGTCAAATGTTAGTAGCTGTGTTAATATTTACTGCTGAGTAGTTTTTTAATGAGGTCAAATGTTAGTAGCTGAGTTAATATTTACCGCTGAGTAGTTTTTTAATGAGGTCAAATGTTAGTAGCTGAGTTAATATTTACCGCTGAGTAGTTTTTTAATGAGGTCAAATGTTAGTAGCTGAGTTAATATTTACCGCTGAGTAGTTTTTTAATGAGGTCAAATGTTAGTAGCTGAGTTAATATTTACTGCTAAGTAGTTTTTTAATGAGGTCAAATGTTAGTAGCTGAGTTAATATTTACTGCTAAGTAGTTTTTTAATGAGGTCAAATGTTAGTAGCTGAGTTAATATTTACTGCTAAGTAGTTTTTTAATGAGGTCAAATGTTAGTAGCTGAGTTAATATTTACTGCTGAGTAGTTTTTTAATGAGGTCAAATAAAAGTTACTGCGGGGCAGTTTTTTTTTTAGTTTGTTTACCCAACTTTAGCTGGTTTTATTTCCCCAAAATGTTGGGGGGGCAGCTCTCCATAAAAATGGGATTGCCCAAATTGAATAGCAGTTGTATGATATAAGGAGAAACTCGGCATTGATCAAAACTGATTGCTTTCCGGGGAACAATGCCAGCTTCGAATTAATTCCGCTTTTAGACGAAAAAGCCGAAACAACACACGGTGATCGAAAAAAAATCTCGAAAATAGTACGTAAAATCGGCCAAATTTAAGATAGACTTCACTCCCGTTCTTAAGTCGTAGATATTATGATTTAGACAGAATATTAAAAAAATTAAGGAGTGAGCCGACCGTTCCTCTCCCCCTCCGGAAAAAGCCTTTTGCGGACATACACAAAAAGTGCATACATTTTGCCTTATATATGTATATAGATTATTTCTAAATGATCAAATGACATTTTCTTCACTTTCCCAAAAGCTGCCCATCCCAATGCTATCCTTCTCTTTATTTCAGAGAAGAGATCTCCATCTTTCGTCATTTTCTTTCTCAAGTAGATGTAGCTTTCAACTTCCACAATGGTCTTTCCATTAACAATTATTGGCGACTTGGCAGCGTGCTTGTTTAGCATCACCTTAGTCTTCCCAAGATGAACGTTGAGACCAACCGGTTGGCTATTAGAGTGGATGTCGTTTAGAATATCATTTTGTTTTTAGGAGAGTTTGCCATCTGTACTATGTCACACAAATCTGCACACGTTTGGTGATACGGCGGACGCACATGTGACAAGGGCAAAAAAAATGAAATTGGTATTTAAAACCTCACAAAAGAAAAAGAAGGGATGCCTTTATAAACATTTGTTTCAGGCAGACAAGGTCTCAGTAAGGTTCAAATGTCCGTTTTATTACAAAAAAGGTTAAAACAAGGCAATTGGTTCCCATGAGACAAGCGGGATGCAAAATAAACACAAAAATCGAACACAAAATCCTCGTCCTAAAAATACTAACTTTGCTATTTCTTCTATTTTAAATTTCTTATTTCATGTTGTAATTTGTAATTATGTGTATTTTAATAATTTATATATGCATTTATCTTTATTTTTGTTTCCTTGCTTAGTTTTAAATTCTCCCCCCAAAAAACACCAACCACGTTTTCTCGAAGCATAGATAATTAAGGAAGGCTAGAGATAAACATACAAACACGCTCGTGCACACACACAACCAACAACCTCGATTCCGGCATAATTAATCTGTCTATTCATGGACGATTAATATGATACACTTCTTCTCTCTCTCGTGCAGACAACGACTTCAATTTCAACATGTGTCTCCTTATGGACGATTAATAAAACAACTACAGGGAGATATCCACACGCTCCCAGCGTCCTCCCAGGCAGCATGTCCAAATGGACCCGTATCCAGAAATGCACCACGAGGTTAGCAAGGATCGGCGAACTTCTTACTCCTAGAATTCAATTTAAATGCTCCGTAATTTTCAACTAATTACAAAAAATTAATTACTTAATCCCAGCGTGATATTTAACGACCCCGCATGTCGCGCCCCTCAACGATACCCAGTTAACGCCTAGTTATCGCACGAGAAATTCTATCTTTTTTTTTCAATCAATATCTCCAGGTGCGAACATCACGCACCTGATTTACTTGCATGGAAAAATCCATCTAAAAAATAATGAATCACTTTTCGAACAAAATTGACTGTACCACACATCACTCGCTGATGCTAATAATTATTTCCAATTATTTTCATTCAGTCTTGCGGCCTCTTTGACCCTTATTTCGCAATTTAAGAAATTCTTCCTGGGGCAAAATTTAAATTCCTTCAAAAGTCAGTTCAATCGCCGAAATGTCTGCTTCTAATTATTCTCAACTGAACTCAACTAAAATTTGTTCATTTTAGTAAGCAAAATCCTTCCAGACTGAGGTACAAATATATTTTCTTTCAAAAATCAATTCAAGCCTCAAGATTTAATATCTCCAATTTTTCTCGTTTGAATACATAAAAACACAACTCTGAACAGTTTAATCCTAACAACAGCGTTACATAAATACACAGCCGATATCCAGCTAAAATGTTTCTTCAAGGTTCACGAACTGCTTAAAAATAGTATTCTCGTTTTTTTGTTTTAAAAAAAAAAAACAAAAAAACTTTGGTTTTTAACTAACCTCAATCATTGGAATGAACCGTCCGCAAATGTGACCACTGAATGGTTCAAAACGGCAATGGAAGCACATGTTCCCATGCGGAAATTTTATAGCAAACCCCACTCTCCTCAATGGTTTACTTCTATTTGCGCGACTATCATTGCTCAAAGGCAGCATGCATACCGCAGATGTAATCGACTGTAGCAAAAACTGTGAAAATGAGGGCTTACCGTTCAAAAGACCTAGGTGTGCGTGTGTGCTTTGTCATCGCTGCGAAGCTAGGATAAGAAAAGAATTCCAAGATGACGCCAACGGCGTTTTGTAATGGTATGATCTCGGAAACTCTCGCAAAATCTCGTGCATATATGCAAATCAGTTGGTCTTCGACAACTATAAATTCAGGTCGTTTTGGAAGGCAAGGAGGGAGGAAAGAACAGCCGGTTGGTAATTGCGTACGCTGGATCGTGTTGCTGGCGTGTCACCGTGTCTGTGTGTGTACTGATCGAACCGCTTTCCTGTCCCTTGCACATTGGACTTTAAATTGGCTTACATTGGACTTGCACATTGGACTTTGAATTGGTTTAGATTGGACCTCAACTTCACCGACATAAGTCCAGTTCAAACAGACAGAAGTATATAGAAGCTAGAAGTAAGTTAAGAAATAAATATCGACAGCTAAGAGAGAATTTACTGAAACCATCAAAAAACGCATCGAAGCACAGAAATTAGGAACTCGTGACGTCTGATAAATCTACAACAGTGTAGTAAATAATGGGCCATCAACAATTCCGCCACTAACCAACAATCACGAGGTTGTTTGCTCAGCAGCAGACAAGGCTAATATGCTTGCCAGTCGGTTTGGACTCCAACTCCACACTGGACACTTCCAATCGCCCCCTTCCTGACTTTCCTTTGCGGACAGAATCCACGCTAGACGATCTAAAAATCACCCCTGCTCTGGTGCATGCTATCATAAAAATCTTTACACTTCAAAAGCATGTGGACCTGATCTCATCCCAGCTGTGCTATAAAAAAAAATGCTCAGCCGAAGTAGCTACAGTTCTCTCCAAACTCTACAACAAATGCCTTATAGGATCTTGCTTTCCGGGCTGTTGGAAAACTGCTTCTGTTGTACCAGTATTCAAGAATTCTGGCGAAAGAACTGACCCATCAAATTATCGCCCCATTAGCCTCCTCCCACTTTTTACCAAAACATTTGAGACCATAATTAACCATGATGTAGTCCATCACATTACAGATGCTAAACTTCTGAATGACAGACAATATAGATTTAGACAAGCCCGTTCCACAGCAGACATCCTAACTGTAATCTCTGAACGCATATACCATTCACTGGACTAAGCAGGGGAGAGTAGAGCAGTAGCTCTAGATATATCTAAGGCTTTTGACAGTGTATGGCATGAGGGTCTTCTCAGGAAAATTAGATCATACGGTATCACTGGTAGAATACTTAACATAATTAAATCCTTCTTAGATAGGAGAAAAATCCAAGTTGTCCTCGACGGCTGTACATCTTAACAATATGATATAAATGCGGGAGTGCCTCAGGTGTCTCTCCTTGGACCTCTATTGTTCCTGATATTCATTAATGACCTCCCCGACAAAATTGCCTCTGATATGGGTATATATGCTGATGACACCACACTCTATACAGGCATGACAGGAAAACAAATGAACACATATCTAAAGAAATGGCAAAAACACTAGAGGATGATCTCCAATCTGTAGTGGAATGGGGACAAAAATGGATGGTCACATTCAATGCTGCTACGACTAAACCAGTTTCCTTCAATAATTACAAGAAACCTTCTCTGCCACCAATAGCAATGGCCAGCGACTCTTTATCTGAAAGTACATCTTTTAAACTCCTTGGCCTAACATCCACAGGAAACATGAGTTCCAACAATTACATTGAAAGCATCGCTAGGGCGCTGCGAAGAAGGTAGTCTCTCTCTACTGTGCTAGAAAACTACAAACACCCGAAAGTATCCTGCACCTCTATAAGACCACCATTCACCCATGTATGGAGTATTGCTGTCACATTTAGGCTGGTGCATCTGCTACTGGTCTCTCGCTCCTAGACAAGGTTCAAAAGAGAGTCGCCAATCAGATAGGCCCTGAACTGGCGTCTAAACTTCAGCCTATGTCCCATCGACGAAATGTTGCATCCCTCTGCCTGTTCTACAAGTACTTTAACGGTGAATGCTCTGGCGAATTGCAGATGCGTGTGCCCCCACGACGCAGACACCCTTGACAAACCCGACAGGCAGCTAAATCCCACCCCCACACTGTAGAGATCTCTAGATGTAAAAGATCTTTCTACTCCAGTAGTTTCTTCCCCAGAACCGCTAGACTCTGGAATTTTATTCCAGGTCCCTGCTTCCCTAACTGTACTGACATGCAGAAGTTCAGGTTTTACGTGAACCGACATCTTACTGCCCAAATCCCAACATAGTACCCCAGTAGATGTTGCCCCTGATAGTAGCCCCCTACACCAAAGGTTCAATGTCCCTAGTTTGGGGTGAAAATATAATAAAAAAAATGTCGTCATCTTCAACATCAGACGTCTACATTCCAACCGTCAGGAGGTTGAACCTAAATCATGGAAGGCAACCCCAGACCTATTATTCTTAGTGAAACAGGCATCGAACGGACTATTATGCTAGATGAGTTTTAAAAGATACTAGTACTAAACATTCAAAACTTACTCCGAACTTCGCCATGGACGTGGAATATGTGCCTACATACAAGATACCTTTCTTTGTGGTAGGGGACATTTCCAGAGAAAACCCTAATCTATCCTATATTTTCTTCCGGGTTCAACTTGCTCACACTATTGCCCTTATATTTGCCCTCTATTTCCCCCCACAACAACAGTTTTACCATCTTTAAGAGCATATGTTAGAAAATTGACCACATCTCATCTGCTTATCCTTTCGGATGACATTCACATAATGTGGAATCGTTAATCCACTCAGGATAGATGATGGGGGGTTTCTCTCACGATTTCTCTATTGTTTATGACCACACTCAGATTGTTCACGAACCTACTCGTGTGCCCGACACTGACGGTCAGTATGCATTTCTCTTAAACCTTTTTCTTACAACTAACCCTAAGCTATGTTATGCTGTTCTGTCTCCACTGCGACCTTCCGACCACTCTGTTTTATCAGTTAAGATAAAAACGAAATGTAATAAGTCCTCAAACATAATTCTCCATCGTATAGTATATCGATACTCTATGGATGACTGGGATAACTTCCGTACATTTATATCACATCTTCCTCTGCATTCCATGTTAAAAAAGAATGTGTTCTCTGTAATATCAGACCTGACGGAGTGAGTAATTGTAAGTATAGACCGCATACACCCTCGATAAGTTCTCAGAAAAACACCTAACAGCCAGCCGTCGTTCTCTCCAAAATGTGCTTCTTCCATTGCTTCAAACATAATGCATCTATTAGACTAAAGCCGCCTTCAGGACTGCGAGCAACCATTGTAAAAAAAATAATAAAGAACGTGAGACAGTTCTTATTCGCAGTCCATTAAGTCCAAAGTAGCTGAGCAGCGGTTTGGTTTCCACAAGTTTTAGCAAATAGCAAACAGGGCCCTGAAAAGAAGCTTGTGCCCTATCCCAACCACAATCAATGAACCTGAGGTCAACATCAGACAAATCCAAACATTTTGCCAAGAACTTAGCATCTGGCCGTTACGTCATTCCAATTATAGTGCCAATAAACTTCAACCAGAACTATCTCCCATATTTATAAAGCTGTTTTAGAAAAAAGAAGGATAAATCACGCCAGTTTCTAAACTACGTATTTAACCTCGCGATACACACAGCGCCTCGCCTTCTCAAATGGTCACCCATTGGTACTCGCAAGACTCGCCGTTGCTTAACATCGGTGATCTGGCGAGAACCTGTGTGTCAACTTGATTGTGCCGTATATTACGTCATGATAAAAAAATACGCTTGAAAACCCAGACAAAGCATCAAGTATTCAGCTTGCGACAAGATTTGAATTACACTGCAAACTAGTGTAGTGAGTTCATTCTCGCGCTGGATAGATGGAAGGAAAGAGAATGGCTTCCCAACATCCTGGATAACATCATCAGTATGTCCTGTATTAAAGAATTCAGGTGATCGGTCATTTTCTCAGTAAAGACCAATACGTCTTCTGTACATCATGAGTAAGTTGCTGGAATCTTTGGCTAATAGAAAAGTAGTCAACCACCTCAGCAAAAATAAACTACTTAATGACATGCAATATTGTTTCCGTTCTGCTCGAGCTACAACAGATGTGCTAATAGTTATATCTCATAGATTTAGCGAATCTCTCGAAGGAGGCTGAGTTTCTGAGGAAATTGTTCTTTACATATCGAAGGCCTTTGATAGGGTGTGGAATAAAGGTCTATTTCATAAGATCTCCAGCTATGGTTATGCTGGAAATGTTTTATCAATTTAAATCATTTCCCTCTGATAAGTTCTTAAGAGTCGTAGTTGGTGGGCAGAAATCAGAAGTGTACAATATTAATGCTGTAGTCCTTCAGGGGTCCATCCTTGCTCCAAATCTCTTCCTGATCTACATCTGATCTTTCAAATTACATCTAAAGATCATTTGTAGACATTTATGCTGGCGACATGGCCATCTATAGCAATACATCAAAGGCCGTAAATGAATGTTCTCTTTAATTCTCTCTCTTCTAATCTTGAGCACGTGGTACAATGGGAAATTAGGTGGTTGTTGACTTTTAATGCATGTAAAACCAAGCTTCTATCTTTACATCATAAACGCTCTGATTCCCATCTGGAATCAATTGAAATGAATGGCTCTCATCTTGGGGAAGCTCCATGTTTTGACAAGCTTCTAGACTTGACTTTTACTCCTGATCTGAAATGGAACACTTACGTCACATATGTTGCCAGGGTCCCTTAATAATGGTCGGATCCTTCTACCGCTATATTTGATATCTTACTGATGCAATTTTCTACCTATATAAAAGGCCAGTCTGTCCAAGGATAGAGTACTGTTGCCACACCTGAGAAAGAGCTCCCAGAAAGACCTTATCTTTCCTTGACACAGTTTATAGTAGACTTCGTCACCTAGTGGGGGGATGCACTTTTCTCTTTTCTGCAAGCTCTTTCCCGCAGAAGAGACGTTGCGAACATGTTACTGCTTTTTCGTTATTTACATGGCAAAAGCTCAATCTATGGTCTCCTTTCGCCAAACTTTAACGAAAAACACTCGTCTAATTGAAATTACTATAAAAATCCCCCCACTTAATCTGCTCCTAAACTTAAAATTAGATTCCATAAACTAAACTTCTTTGTTAGAACTGCACACCTTGGAAACTCTCTTCCGTTATCCTGCTTTCTAGGTGAATACAATTCGATCATCTGCAAATCCAACATAAACAAATTCTTGATGATTCGTCCACTTAAGTAAACCAAATTTACACTCCTAACGATTACTACGATATTATCCCATTGACTACTGTGTAGTCATTAAATCTAACTAGCAAGTGGCATCGGTTAAGTGGTGACTGCTCTAGTTGGGGACGCATCGGGGTGGGAGTAAGCTCCTATGTTTCTTGCATTGACTTAACTAACAATACATCGTATTCTTACATTGCACTGTAGTTGATCTATTACTGAATTTATAAAATTATTTTGTATAAGTAATGGCTTGGATTAATCGTTATAATGTTAAAATTAGGTCATTTTACTTAAATATTCTTTGTGTGCTTATTACACTATTTGTTTATGTTGGAGCTGCTGAAATACACTTGTATTATTACACTATATAAGGTGTAAACTTTCCTCAAAATCGTCTCTTCTTTTATTAATAAGATTATTTCGATTATTAATTGTTGATGCTTATCGAAGACATACCAATACAAAACTTATCTAAGAACACTGCCAGGCACGTAATGTACATTTGTATGAAATTTCATAAAAATAGTCAAGCTCTTTCCGAGTCTATAGGGAACGAAATTACAGATATACAGACAAAGTTCCTTATATATATATATATATATATATATATATATATATATAGAGAGAGAGAGAGAGAGAGAGAGAGAGAAAGAGAGAGAGAGAGAAAAAAAGAGATAGAGAGAGAGAACATGTTTAAACTGAAAATATATTTTTTAAAAATGTTTAAACGAAACACATCTCGTGACAACAGACATATCTTTAAAAATCGTTTTTTTTACTTTAATAAAATAAATAAATAAATACCTAATAAAACATGTTTTACGGTTTAAAATTATTAATAGACCGATACGTTTCGATAGTGGATATCTTTGAACTGGTCTTAGATATCAGTATTATTTAATCTTTAAGTTAGGCGAATCGATATTTTATTTGCACATGTATACGATAAAGACTTAAAGTTTGAATTCTTCTTTTTTATATATGTTGAAATAAATATAATTATATAAACATAGATATAATAATGAACTATATGCAGTTGCTATATATATATATATATATATATATATATATATATATATATATATATATATATATATATATATATATATATATATATAAGCTTTTCTTGCCTAGTTAAGGTTACGTCCATTTGCAGATAATATGATCCATATGAATGCAATTTATATCCTGCCGAATATATATATATATATATATATATATATATATATATATATATATATATATATATATATATAAGTATATATATATATATATATATATATATATAGTAAGGTATCAAAATATATGTGGTGATTAAGCTACAAAGAATATTCCGCGTTTCATTCTCGTGAGAATTTGTCAGGCTAATGCCTGATATATATATATATACATGTATATATATAATTAAAAATGTTATATATATATATATGCGTGTGTGTGTGTGTGTAGTTTTTATATTTAAATCTCAGTAAAAATTATTTTTTTCAAAACAGAAATGTATTATTTTAACAATGCATACAATTCTAAAACATTTCCTTAACGCATTGATTTTCAATGTAGACTCATCCCATCAGAGGAGACATCATTAGCAAAATACTAAAACTAGTTTGAAATAATGTTTCTATTTAGCACTTACATAGAGCTTGACATGACCCATTGGCGTGTGGAATTGCTTTGGTGCCCAGCAACCTAAGTCCCAGTTATGGATCAAATGGCATGAAGGGTGGAGAGAGCTCCGTAAGTCGTGGTGAAGGTAACTTCTCTAGGAGAAGAAACCCCTGATATAAAACCTGCGGCGACTGCTGTATCCAATGATATTGACTTGCTCTTCTTTTTGGTTCAATGTAACAGTTGTTCAGAGAGTGGCATCGTCTCGGTGCAAAGTCTTTTATGTAATGGAATACATATTTTACCATCAGTGTGTGTCAAAACGTCTGGCTGTGGCCTAAAACGGCAAACGGACACTCAATGAGGACTGATGCGGATATGGACGTCAATGGAAATAAAGGCTCTGTAATATCCAGTAGGAGGTTTATAGAAGTGGCTGTTCGACACGTGCTGCTAGTGGCGCTCATGTCTGCCTCATTTGAGCCAGAAATATATTAAATAATGGCAATACTCGAGAACGAGTTTGCTGCCATTATATATATATATATATACATATATATATATATATATATATATATATATATATATATATATATATATATATAGGAAACAGTATAAGACATAACAGATTAGTTGTTGTTTTTGGATCTTTTTATTGGTTCACAACGTTTCGGCCAACTTCCTCTGGCCTTCGTCAGGTGGTAACCGCGACGAATAGGAACTTCGAATCTCCTAACTGCATTCTCAGCCATCACTGCCATCCGTAGTTGTTGTCGTCTTAACATCATGGCACGCTTTGGGTGGGATTGAAACCGCTATCTTCAGACAATGTTCATCTGGAACCGTAGAGATTCAACGTCTCTATCAACTGCGCCACGGGACGCAACAACTACGGATGGCAGTGATGGGTGAGAATGCAGTTAGGAGATTCGAAGTTCCTATCCGTCGCGGTTACCACCTGACGAAGGCCAGAGGAAGTTGGCCGAAACATTGTGAACCAATAAAAAGATCCAAAAACACCAACTAATAAAGATGAGACTAATAGTCAGAAATAAAAAAATAAAAATTAACATATAATGCTCATCTAAAAAAAAAATGGATTCCAATTAAGGAATAATATATATATAAGAAATAACAGAGTTTATGTTTCTTTATTCTTTTGTATTTTTCATTATTTTTGCCTTTTTGTGTAACGTAAACATGTTTATAGTAATTTACATGAGTGTCAGGGACGTTTTGGAATCTACTTGGAATCATCAGCGGTGAGAAGCTGAAATGAACAAGAAAGCTTGAGAAAAAAGAAGGCTGAAGCAAACGAAAGGGAATTTAAAAGGCAGCTGTGAGGTCAGTTTTGCTCGAGGGAATAATGACCTGTCTAAATTCCATGTGCCACATTATGGTCACAGGAATGCAACCATTTTTAAAGCAGTAAATGCTCACATTCACAGAGTATACACCATTGTTTCTGTCAGAGCGTAAACCAATCCCGAATAGTTAATAAAAATGAATGCAATGTTGATTCTTGTTTCAATATTGCTTCCTTTTGGTTTGATGTAGTGCTCCCTTGGAATTGGGATTCCACTGAAACATGTATGCACATAGGTGATCAATAATGTTTGTATAATAAACATACTATGTACTAGCTCTGTCCTTCATTGAGCACTCTTTAATAATTTACATCTATACAACCATTACACAGACACAGACACAGACACACATACATGTATATATATATATATATATATATATATATATATATATATATATATATATATATATATATATATATATATATACTATGGCGGCCCAAAGAAACCAACACAGCAGCTTTATTATAAAGTCTTATTTAAAAACATTAATTAATGGACTTTATGTAGTAGAGCTGACATCTATTCAATGTAGTCAATGACAGTCTCGATACTGGACCGAAACTGAGAGCACGCCTTTTTAATAAGCGCCGACTATAGCTCGGCGAATACTCGGGGGATGGCGGTGATCAGGATGGCTTGGGTGTTGTGGTAGATCATGATGGTAATGTACTTGACGGATGACCAAACGAAATAGTCCAGTTGATTCGTCGTGGAAGGAGAAGGGCCTATGAAAGAGTTTCTGCTTCCATAACCAGGCTCTGGCAGCGGCCGCCTGATTGCACCAGGGGATCACCAAACTATTCAACACATCCAGGTACACTTTGCTCTTGATTTGCAAGCCAACTATGGCATGATGTGGTTCTCACTTGAAACCACACCAAAGATCATAACCGTGGCTGAAAACTTTGTTTTCATAAGCCTGGCACGTCTCTGATATTTGTGGCACTCCAGCGATGCAATTTTGGGGGATGTGGCAACGGTCCTGTTGTCATAACTTGGTCGAAAAGCAGCATGAGGTGTCCAGCGTCGTATCGCCGATCTCGCTCGTTGAACATTGTGTCTCTTTCAGACATGATGAGGCCCCTATCGCTCTTGGGATTTTTACAGAACTGGCCAACTAGTAGATGATCTGCAACAAAAAATGAAAATCGGTTTTCATCAAACGGAAATGGAATTATGTCATCTTTTCTATAGCGACAATTCTACTCTGTGTGATATAATATATATATATATATATATATATATATATATATATTATGTGTGCATGTATAGGCATGTGCGTGTGTGCGCGCTCGCCTGTGTACTTTGTTATTTTCAATAATATCGGCCATCTGATTAAACTTTACTTTCATTTTACAAATATGCCGCATTTGTTTTATGTCCTCCAAGGTTTACACTCCTTGTTCTTACGTTAAAGGGTGTCATGAGTTGGTCTTAATTTCGGATTCAATCTCCCCCTCCAGCTCCAACATGCAGAGTTACGTATTTCTATACATTTTCATCCAGCGGCAATTTTACATTCCACTCCTCTAATATCAGCAGATCTCTACGCAACTCTGAACTTTCTATATCGGAATTCATTTTAACACGTAAATCTATCTGCAAAAGAATAGTGTCGGCCATTGTAGGTTTCCCGGTCAATAAAGTGTATTGTTTGGTATAATGGATACGTTGATGTATTATGGAATTATTTTTGCAGATGCCCGATCAATTTTGTATCTTATACGATTGCGAAGTATTTAAATGCGTATTTTAAATGCTACTTGGACTTATGTTCACCTCGAAATATCTATACGATTCAAATTTGATGTTGTGTAATATGTGATGCAAACATTTATTGTTGCGCTGCCCAAAGAAATTCGCAAATGGCTTGGCACGCGTTACTGCTTATATCTGTGTCTAATGAATAGAAATGATAGATACAGGGTGTCACAAAAGACGCTGATGTTTAAAAAAAAATCATAAGTTACTTAATTCAACACAAGAAATTCCCTTCCCCCCAATGGAATAAAAGCTATGGTGGCTCGATTTCATGGACAAGGGTCTGTATGTGAGTTTCCTAAATCTAGTAGACCCCGTAGGCCAGAAGTGATGAGAATCGTCAGAGATTAGCAGAGAGTGTAGCTAAGGATCCGACAACATCAGTAAGAATGAGATGAAGTCAAATTGGTGTCACTCGATTGTCTTTTCACAGAATGCTTCATGAAGAGGGCAAATTTCCATATAAAATTCAATTGGTGCAAGAGCTTCAGCCAATGACAATGGGCAATGCCCTGCAGAGAGCACAAGAGTGTGAAAATGAAAATGGTGGACATTTGAGTAACATAATTTTTCATAACTTTAGACCTTGTAAAAACATACCCTAGATTAAGTTGTGTAAATAAAATTAGAATAAGTAAACTATGATAATTTACTATATCTCAAAGAGGCTCATCTACCTTCATATGAAAATTGGTAAGCATAACTTAAATATTGAGGAAGTTAATCAAATTTAAAATCCGTCAGCTTCTTTTGAAACACCCTGTATTTGTCGGAACTACATGGTGTAGATTAGCGTATGGGTATGTGTAGCATTTGGAATTCTACTGTGCTTGTTTTGATAATAGCACAATTGGTCTAGACTAATTTAATTGTATATATTCTTCTAAGAATGCTGATGTATAAAAACAATTGCAGAAATGTGTAATTATAAAGGAAGAATCAAGAGAAAAGTACCTAATGACCGAAGTGAGCAGATATTCAACGCTTAGCATCGCTTTAAGGAGTTTATTTTAACTACAAGTAGAATATGCTAAGAGAAATTTTGGCTGTCTTCATATAATAATAGGTAGTCTATTTTAAATCCTTTCCTGTTTTCGGTTTTCTATTTTGTACTGCAAAACTTTTCGAATTGGGAAACAAATAATATGGGAGATGCAAGCGAAAAAATTCAGAATATTACTCTACATAAAACTGAAGCGAAACATTTGTTTTTGTTCTTAGTTGATGAATGTTAATGTCGACTCGAAACACGATCAAAGTTTTTGCATGGCTTACTTGTTTGGCTCGTAAATGTTGATCATACTTTATTTTCACAATCATCACTTGTTTTACAATAGATCACTTGTTTTACTTTGCCATTAAACTAAAGCAGGACGTATTCGAGACTTTGACTTACTGTTTTAATCTACGTTATTTGATGCTTAGATTTTATTTTATTTTGCAACAAAACTAAATATACAAGTTTGATTTACCTCCTAATTTAAAATATCAAAAAATTGTTTTTCAATTTTCACCCCAAACAAGGCACAATGCCACTTTGAAGCAGGGGGCTACTATCAGGGACTTAATTAGCGGGGTCATTATGAAGGGAGATGAGTAGAAAGATGTTTGTTAACATTACACTTGAACTTCTGCATATCATTGCAGTTGGGAAAGCAGAATCCCGGAAGGGAGTTCCAAAGACCCGAAGTTCTGGGGAAGAAACTATTGGAGTAAAAGGCTTTCTTGCACCTAGGGATCTCTACTGTAAAGGGATGAGACTTAGTAGCTTGTCGGGTTTGTCGGGGGTAGTTACGTGGGGGAGGTACAAGTGTTTGCAGTTCGGCAGAGCATTCACCATTAAAGTATTTGTAGAACAGGCAGAGGGATGCAACATCTCGTCGATGGGACAGAGGCTGAAGCCTAGATGACAGTTCAGGACCTATCAGGTTGGCGACTCTCTTTTGAACCCTGTCCAGGAGCGAGAGACAAGAAGCAGATGCACCAGCCCAGATGTGACAACAGTACTCCATACATGGGCGAATGGTTGCCTTATAGAGGTATAGGATACTGTCAGGCGTAAGTAGTTTTCTAGCACGGTAGAGGGAGCCAACTTTCCTCGCAGCAGCCTTGGCAATGCTCTCAATGTATCTATTCCAGTTCATATTCCCTATAAACGTTAGGCCGAGGAGTTTAAAAGAAGTACTTTCAGGTAATGTGTTCTTGTCCATTGCTATTGGTGGTAGAGAAGGTTTCTTGTAGTTATTGAAGGAAACAAGCTTAGTCTTAGCAGCATTGAATGTGACCAACCATTTTTGTCCCCATTTCACTACGGATTGGAGGGCATCCTCTAGTGTTTCTGCCATTTCCTTGGATGTGTGTTCATTTGTTTTCCCCTCATATCTGTTATAGAGAGTGGTGTCATCGGCAAATATACCCATCTCCGAAACAATTTTATCAGGGAGGTCGTTTATGAATATCAGGAATAATAGAGGTCCAAGGATAGACCCCTAAGGTACTCCCGCATTTATTTCGTATTGTTTGGATGTACGACCGCCGAGGACAACTTTGATTTTTCTATTACTTAAGAAGGATTTAATTACATTATGAATTCTTCCAGTGATTCCATATGATCTAATTTTCCTTAGAAGACCATCGTGCCATACCCTGTCAAAATATCGAGGGCCACCGCTCTACCCTCCCCTGTTTTATCCAATGAACGGTATATACGTTCAGAAACTACAGTTAAGATATCTGCTGTTGAACGGGCTTGCCTGAATCCATATTGTTTGTCAGTCAGGAGTTTAGCAGCTGTTAGGTGCTGGACTAGCGCTTGATTAACTAAGGACTCAAATATTTTGGCGAAAAGCGGGAGGAGGCTAATGGGGCGATAATTTAGTGGGGGAGTTTTTTCACCAGAATTCTTGAAGACTGGTACCACAGAGGGGGTTTTCCAGCAGTCGGGAAAGCAAGATTCGTTGAGGCATTTATTGTAAAGATTGGACAGAACTGGAGCAACCTCGGCAGAGCATTTTTTTAATAGCACAGCCGGGATGAGATCTGGTTCACATGCTTTTGAGGTGTCTAGGTTTTTTTATAATAGCATGTACCTGAGAAGGGGTGATTTTCAAATCGTCAAGTGTGGCGTCTGTTCGCAGAGGAAAATCAGGGAGTAAGTGGTGTACCGAGTTCAGTGTGGAGTTTGAGGCAAACCGACTGGCAAGCAGATTAGCCTTGTCAGTTGCCGTGCAAGCAACCTCATGATCGTTTGATAGTGGGGGAATAGTTGACTGTCCATTATTAACTAGGCTGTTGTAGATTTTCTAAAAATCCCGGGTTTCTAATTTCTGTGCTTCGATGCGCTTTCTGGTGGTTTCAGAGTAATATGCCTTAGCTGTCTCTATCACTCTCTTACAATTATTTCTAGCTCCTATAAACTTCTGTTTATTTGAGCTGGACTTATGTCGGTTGAATCTGCGGAACGCATGCTGCCTTTGACAAATGGCAGCTGCACAAGCAGAAGTAAACCAATTGGGGGGAGTGGGGCTAGCTATAGAATTTCCGTGCGGGAACATGTGCTTCAATAGCAGTTTTGAACCATTCAGTGGTCTCATTTGCACACTGTTCCGCTGGAAGAGTAAAGATATTTTGCCATGGGGCATCTCTGATGAGCTCCCTGATGGCTTCCCAATCAGCCTTTTTGTAATACCTCGTTGTTTTGTTTTCAGTTTTAGGGCAGGAATTTAGGCTGATTTCTACCATTATCACAGCGTGATCAGCATTCCCGAGTGGGCTGTGGGCATTTGTTGTACAGTCATTGGGAACCGTTGTCAGAAAGAGATCTAGAAGTGAGGCATGTTGATCTTGCTGGTCTGGGAAACATGTCGGAAATGTAACCAACTGAGATAGGGAATGGGATATAGAGAATCTATGTGTTGCGCTACCAGCTACGTCTGTGTGATTTGAGAATCCTAGCCAGTTACTGTGGTGGACATTGAAGTCACCAAATACATGTATTTGTGCGCTAGTATCGAGGGAGAGTGCTATATCTATGCTGTCTGAGACTTTGTTTATTAGGGTACAGTCTTGGTTTGAGGGAGAGCGGTAGAGAAAATACAAGCAGCTAATATTGTGTTGCATATTTAGTCTGAAGCACATAAAGGCCTGGTCCTCTGATTCTAGTTTTATTTCTCTAGTCAGGGGGAGGGTGTTACGAATATAGACTCCAATCCATGCATATGTCTGTCCGAGTCCTTACGGTCGAGTGGGAGATAACCAGGCATGTTAAAGTGGTTAGAGGGAATGGAGGAGTGAAGGTTAGTTTCACTTAATGCTAAGATATCCGGGGTGTTTACAAGGAGAAATGACTCAACATCATCTAAGTTAGTTCTAAGCCCGCGGATATTTGTAAATGCACCACCCTGATTTTAGTCTCGAGTGTCCAAGAAAAAAAACCCAAAGCTAAGTAAAATCCTTAACTGTTTCGCATGAAATTAAAGCAAATATTCTTTACATTTCCAGGCATTTTGTAACTGATATTTTTCTCCACTTAAATAGATCATTTCGCAGTTTACTATCCCATCTCACTTAAATAATAAGTCAATGCTATAGTAAAGACAAATTCGGTAAAAAAAAGAAATTATGCTAATTTATTTAGAGGATATGAAAACTTTATTTAAGTACGATACTTAATCTAATCAGCCATCGAAAGGCAATTTTTTTTTTTGTAAGAAAAAAAAATTAAAATAACGTTAATAAGATATCAGTGACCCCTCTTCCTTGTACACTGCCATTTCCTTTCCGGACACCTGTTTTGAACCTATGCTCTTGATCCATCATTTCATCAAAATACGAAGACGATGGGCTCCTATGTCTTACACAACAATTTATCAGTCTGTACAATTGTCTATAAACTGATATCATCAAATATTAGATAAGCTGTTTTAAATTTCCTCTTTTGACAAAATTGCCAATCGAAATGCAAACGGATTTTCCTTTACAATAGAGGATAGAACTGAAGCAGTATACTTAATATGTACAATACGTGCGTACTAAACTAAACCACCTTTGCTAACTATATATAATCGCCTATACTGAATCATCATCAGCTCACAACTTTCTGTATCCCCAGACTCTTAATTTCTCAAATCTCATATCACCAGGACATCCTTCTGAATAGATACAAGAATTAGATTCAACTGTAAAATTTAAATAATTGTTATAATAACTGTTTATATTATTATAAATAATTATTATGGTTATTGTAACAAAAATCCACCCGCAGCCATCGTCATGTCTTTGTACTCCTTATTAGGCAACACCATTATTATTCCATAATAGTTGTTTTATTATTTCTTCGTCTGTGAATGAAACGAATCTAGATTTTTTACGTTGAGTTTTATCTCCTATACCGAGTCACGCGCTAAACAACTAAAACATCTTTTTGAAACAAAAAGTCAACTTATAAAGTGATATCTTGATTTAATATATTCTCTAATAATTAGGTGCATTTTTGTCGACCTTATAATATGCATCGGTTTCCAATATCATTTCTTAATAATTTTTAAAACAACTATTTCAAGTCTATTTATAACTATAATAACTCTGCTCCAGATTTGGAAAATAGGGTGAATGCCGAAAAAGTTCGAAGTGCTACCCAACTTTTTACACGGCGCATTTTCTTGGTAGAAGAAAATCTTTTCATGATTTGCAGGCATTTTTACAATGTTTTTATTTCTTTTAAAGGCTCCAATAATACCACCAAAACATTCGCAATTTTTTGAAAGATTGTGCATTTCCTAATACGAGAGCAATATATTATCTTCTGGTTTTGGTGCCTTTGATAACTGTGAATGGATTTAAAATGTTTTTTTGCCCAATATTTTTGTTGCGCCGTTGTAGTTGCAAATAATGCTCTCAATCATCGACCCATTGTGGTTTTCGATCAACTTTGCAGCACAGTTTCCTACAAAATGGTGAATATAAGTGGGGAGAAAAGAAAATAAAAACTAATCATTGATTTCCGTTATTTTCAATACCTCTAATATTTCTTGCATCTGTATTATTCGATCAATTGCAGATCATTCGTTGTGCTTTCCGGGTGAACAGTTAAATTTAAGCGACCAGGTTAGGGTTAGTATACTTTGTATCTGGTCGATCACAATGAAAAATAAGAACACCGCCTCCTTTGTATTGTTGTCAACAAAACATCCGAATACCACCTCTGGAGAAATTAATTTGTTTATGTGGCATTTTTGTTAAGTTTAAACCAAATTCTAGTGCGTATCGTTCTACTAAAGTGCCTTAACGTCAAGAGTGCGCTTATAAAATTCATTAGCTGTGACAATCATGCTTTTTAACGTGTATTCCATTTCCTTCCGTACCTGTTCATTTGAACTTAAAATTATAAATATTGGTCAGTCATCTCATAAGATGAATAACAATAACATACTGAATTGTTTTTTGGTAGCTTTTAGTTTATTGTTAGTAAAATGTGTTTGTGATATATTTGTTTTTGGTAGCTTTTAGTTTATTGTTAGTAAAATTTGTTTGTGATATATTTGTTTTTGGTAGCTTTTAGTTTATTGTTAGTAAAATTTGTTTGTTATATATTTATTTTTGGTAGCTTTTAGTTTATTGTTAGTAAAATGTGTTTGTGATATATTTGTTTTTGGTAGCTTTTAGTATATTGTTAGTAAAATTTTTATGTGATATATTTGTTTTTGGTAGCTTTTAGTTTATTGTTAGTAAAATTTGTTTGTAATATAT
>NC_136483.1:8562193-8679693 GCF_053919585.1 Euprymna scolopes | reverse complement strand
AGTATGATAGGTTATGAAAAGGAGGGGGTTGTAAAAAGATAGTTTTTGATACTCCAAAATTTTACTTTAAGCAACATATGATGAAAGTAAAGATAACTTTCGCGAAAATATATTTTTTATATCAACTTTGTTTCCATTCGTAGCCAAAAGTTACCAACAAAATGATGTTTTCTTACAAAGAGAAAATGTTATATATATAATAATATAAATATACAAGAAATAAATGTTACCATATTCAATAAAAGTTACTTTTATGGTAGAAAAGTTCATTGGTTTGTATTTTAAAGTAGTTTGTAAATTCTTTTTTTTAAATTCACGAACGGGTTTAAAACAAAATCACAATGGCTGCGACTTTGAAATCGAGAGCTCTGTTTTCAATTTGAAGGAGCGCCACCTGAGCATTCTTTGTTAACAATTTAAGAGAGTTCCGTCAACAGAAAGGAATATTTTTAAACATATTTAATGTTTTACGTTATTTTGAGCTTGAGGAATATTCGATTATGGCATGTGTAGTTTATATAAAAATTAATTTAAGTAGTTATCGTCCCACATTTCGTTTTAATTTCGGTTCGCTGAAATTATTTCAATTAAAAACTATTTCAAAACAAAAAGAAACATAAACTGAACTTTTATTGACTATGGTAACATTTATTTCTTGCATATTTATTTTTTCGGCTTTTCTGCTAAACACTCTCACTAAATAATATCGACGAAATATCGGATAACAAAGAAACAAAAACAGTTTTGAAAAATAATGAAGCTTTACTTACTTTAGTAAAATAATCCGAAACAGCAAAATGGGATATTAAAACAGTAAACACGTAATTACTTTATTTGTTTTTTAAGCAAAGAATCGATATGAATATGAATAAGAAGAAAATGGCGCCCTTTTCAACCCGAACAGCTTTGTTTCAGTTTTACAGTATTGAACAGTGTAGTATTGTGCCGTCTGATTCAGGGTTGTACTATTGTAATGTAAAGAATACGCAGAAAGGGTTGTAATCAACTGAATTCCTTCTAGTACATTGACAAAAAAAGCTGAAACATATATACATAAATAAAAATAAAGTTTATGGAAATGTTTTTAAGAAGACACGTAATCACGTGAGCAGGATTTTTCCCTTCTTTTGACACGACAATAAGTAACGTTCTTATATTTTATTATTTATCTATTTATCTATTTTGGAAAGAGTGCCACGTGCAAGTGGAGAAGGAAAAAAAACAGAGTTATGCAAAATTTGTGTCGAGAATTGTCTAAAGTTCCGACTTTTTTTTGGCTTTTACTTTAATAAGAACGTGAGGTGAATTTATTCGACAAAATATGATTCAATTCCAAAAAATAAATAAAAAGCTAACGTGGATTAAGATTAAAGTTAAGGTGTTATTGTGGGCCCTCACCCCTTTTAAAAAAACCCTGTTAAACTTTGTGACATATTTCCATTCTATGGAGGTCAGACGCGAACGAACACCCAATAATCTTATTATACCATATTTCTTCAAACTGAAACATAATTATCAAAGTATACTTACGCAAATAGATATGAAAAGTCTTTGTTAAAGTTTGTTTGTGCCATATTTCCATGGATACTGGCGCGAACGCAAACCCCACAATTTTATTATACCAATCCTATTTAAGTTGAAACATACTTATCAAAAGAGTCTTATGTAGATCTATATTAAAAACCCTTGTAAACGTATTTTTTTTTTCATTTTTTATTTCCATATTTTGTGGGCCAGGCGCGAACGCAGACCCCACAATTTTAATGAACCACCGTTCTGCCAGATCAAACATATCCATTCCTGATCCTCGATACATCTTCTATCATTCTATGTAATCAGTATTTTTTTAAATAGTTAACCATATAGGAGCCTATTCGTGACCAGACATACACACACACACACGTTCAGCTTTATAGATATATATAGATATATATACATTCATTTTTATTGTTTTACGATGAAATCATTATGTGTTTCAAAATTTTAATTCACGGGAGGTAATGTTGACATATTTCTGTTTTCGTAAACTTTGCAATTTAGAGGCCGCGCCAAAAAGCTCGGTTTTATCCTTACAAACCGACTAAATTAATCCATAAACACATACAGAATAGCGTTATTAATATGTATATGCTTTTCAAATTCCAAAATTTGTAAAATTATCGTCATTAATTATGAAATACTTGTTGTAACCTATTTTATAAGTATTATGTACGTTTTATTTATTTGTGGAAATTTCTATATAGAACTGGCAACAAAATTGATAAGTACGCCGCCAATAATAATAATAATAATAATAATAATAATAATAATAATAATAATAGAAATAAAAATAGTGATAATAATAGTAATAGTAATGATAATAATGATATATATATATATATATATATATATATATATATATATATATATATATATATATATATACTAACATGGGTGCCCGGCGTTACCCGAGTGTTTGGAGGTGTATGTTGAGCAAAAAAAAAAAAGCTGGTAGTTGGAAGGCAAGCTCGATCCCGTACCTCAAAATAGAAAAAAAAAACGGACGTCTTTGCTGTTACAACATCCGCCAAACACGAAGGGATGTAGGTTTTAATTAAGGCTAGACAATCGAAAAGGGAGGATGACTTTCGAAAATATCGGCGAGAAAAGCGATCCGCCTGTAGGAAAGTGCCCAGTTGAAGGTGAAGATACTAATGTGTTTAGCCAATTTTTCGATATTTGTCGTCTGAAAGGTCGAACTTCAAAAACGATACCGATTTTATACAAATCCGTCGCCTCTGTCGAAAGTTTTTGGCAGACATGCCATCATACATACATACATGTATATATTGGCAACTCAAATGCTCGACGCAACCTGATTAAAAAGCTTGTCTTATCTCTGAATACCTTTTATGTACAATTTCAAATGTTTAGACCAGAAATTGTCTGAGTAATTTGGTAGAGACCGAAGCGGTCAATTTTTTTTAAACTTTGACCCCTATTAAGACCCCTTAACATTTACTGTTCTGGGCTCAAATTAAATTATTAACTTAGATCCCTGACCAAGGAACCTATATCTATAATTTCAAGTGTTTATACGCAAAATTGGCGCAGGGATTTGGTAGAGTTCTCATAGGTTAAATCGTTGAACTTTGACCGCTTAACAGACAAATTTCTGGCCGAAATCTGATTACAAAGATTTTCCCAAATCTCAGTACCCTGTATATCAAATTTCGAGTCTGTAGACTTAAAATTGACAGAGTTATTGTGTAGGGAAATGTACACAGACTGCCAGACACACATCCAGACAGACAATTTCACTTTTATATATATATACTAGCACGAGTGCCCGGCGTTTCCCGGGTGTTTGGAAGTGTATGCTGGGGGGAAAAATCGGTCAAATTTTTAAAATTTGAACCTGATTATGACTCCTTAACATTTATTATTTTGGGCTCGAATAAAGTTATTAAGTTAGATCCATGTCCAAGAAACCTATATCTAAAATATCAAGTGTTTAGACCAATAATTGTCAGAGGAGTTTGGTAGGGATCTCAAAGGTCAAATCGTTGAACTATGACCCCTTAACAGACTAATTCTTGGCCGATAACCGATTACAAGGATTTTCCCAAATCTCATTACCCTATATATCAAATTTCGAGTCTGTAGACTCAAAATTGGAAGAGTTATTGCGTAAGGAAATGTACGCAGACTGACACAGACAGGTTCTCTTATATATATATAAAGTTTGAGAGAGTGTTTACTTATCAAAGAAAAAGCAAACTCAAAAATCAAATACAAATATAATTTATATGTTAATCTTAACCCAATGAAAAAGCTCAATACATGCAATGATAGTAGAGCTTACGATAAATAATAGCAATAACAGAGCTGGAAAGTGGAAGTTTACAAATAGTTCTTTTTATTTGGCAGAATACCCCAAAACTAGTCTGTAAGATAACCCTTAATCCGCGGAGATTCAAAGAATGCTAATTCTTCTCGTCAGAGGAAAAACTGTTAGCAAAATAATATTAGCATTTCTATGAATTTGCTGGTTAATACATGAGATAGAACTAAAAGTTTTATGAGTTTTAGTCACAAAATTATAAATAAATTAAAAAAAGATTTAAATAGAAGCTGTTGAAAACAGTTCATGCGAGGATTTCATTCAAAAACATTTGGACGATAAAATCAGTTAGATGCATAGAAGTATATAGCCAATTGATGTTTATACACACACATATATATATATATATATATATATATATATATATATATATATATATATATATATACTTCGGAATAGTTTTTTTATCAATCAGTGGTTATGTAAACGTGAGATTGTTGGTTTACAAAATATTACTGGCAGTAATATTCTATAAGTTATCCCATCTAAACAAGAATTGCTCGATATGCAAGATAGAGCAAATAAATTAAATTGTAATTCAATGAATTTCAAAAAACTCTCATTGAAATGAAATGAAGTGGTTGAGCTTCATATCAAAGAATTTTTATTATTCTAAGCAAGACAAAGAATGTTTTAGAAAGTTTATCTCCTTAACCTATTGGGTTTCGATGTCTACCATCTCATCAGAGGAGTGAAAATATTAGCAAATAGTTATAACTTTATGACTTTAGCAAATAGGGTGCATACCGTTATAATCATTTCATTTCAATGAGAGTTTTTTGAAATTCATTGAATTACAATTTAATATATATATATATATATATATATATATATATATATATATATATATATATATATATATATATATATAAGTGCTGGCATATGCATATATAGAGCCATAAGTAAATATTTGATTCATAGTTCAACATTAAGACAAAAAAATCAACCAACCGAAAAAGTGGACAAAACAAGTTTATGGTAAGCTAAGTCTCCGCCCGTAGCAACTCGAGAGTAATCGCCATTACCTCTTCTGGTGGTTCTCCAGTTATGCAGAGTCTCTGTCATTGTGTTTGAAGCCGTTTTCATGCTTCCTCACTTCATTGAATTGAACGTGAAGGGCCACAGAGCGGACTATTTGAAAGTTCTCTTACACTTGATTAAGAAAACTATGATCTCAGAAAAGTGATGTTCATCCAGAACTCTACGCCTGCTCATGGGTCAAAAGTAATGCAGACTTTCTTGAAGAAAGATTTACCGTTTTTTTGTGCCCTCAAATACAGCCATCTAGACTCAGCCATCTAGACCTGTCGTGCTCTTAGGTTTCGCAATCACGCTACGCTATTTAAATAATATAGTTATTTTCTTTAATATCAAATACAGTTCTATTCGGGTACCCCCTTTATTGTTCCTTAGCGAGTGTTTTGCATCGTCTGTCTTAAAAACGATATCGTTTACTCGACTGCTATCGGCTAGCTCTACAAATTGACTCTGAAGGTTAAAGTTAGGATCAAAATTGATAAAATCAGATTCCTTCGTAATTACATGTGCCGTGGCACCACAACGACATGAAGGCTGCTACTGTTTGATGAAGCGCCAAACGTACATGTAAATAAAAATGTATGTTCGCTATCGGATCTCCACATTTTTAATGAAGTCTCCTTTCAAATTCTTGTACCTACATGGAAACTCTTCGTCCACATTTATAGCAAATAATTTTCGTATGTTTCTTAGGAGAAAAATTGTTTTGGGGAAAAGTGGCAGTGTTTATTCGTGGTAAAGGTATAATTAAATTTTGGTGTTTTAACGTTGGCATTTTAAATGTTATGATATGTGTAGAATTATTTTTTTTCTGTGATTATTTTCTCAGTTTCCTAATTCTTGAATGCCATCTTGAATTGACTAAAATTATGTTTTTTCTGGGTTACCACGGTGGTAAATGGCTTGAAATCACTCGGTAACACTTTTAAGAACCATGGAGATAAAAAGACTGTCGCTAATAACTTTGCCAAACATTTTTAATGAATTTGCGGTTGTTTCGGCCCTTATAATATAATCTGTCATCGTCTCAGCTTCCATACGTTTTAGAGATGTCAGTTCAGTATGTAAAGAGATAATTTGGGGTTTCCTTTCAATAAATAATGCTTTCTTAATATATCCAATACTCTTCAGCCATCGTCCAGGGCATAGACTCCGGTCGTCTAAACACTGTATCAATTCCGCAAAAAGAGTTGTATTCTTCTCAATAAAGTCGGGGTGGTTTTTTGTTTTCAAGTTGTGTCTGAATTACTTTGTGTAACTATTCGATTCGTAAATCTCCTAAAACTTTTACTTACCCCAATTCGAATTTTGATTCTCATCTATTCAAATAAAGTCTCACGCTGGGCGCATCACCTCTTGAGTTGGAAGCCATGTTTTAGTTTCAGAAAAATTTCCGATCGGTAGTTATTCTATACAAGTCCGGGAGATGATAAAGTTCTCAGTATACAGCTGTTCTGTACAGGTTTCGGACTTTATAATTTTGAAACCAGAAAGCAAAAGATCTTTCTCTTGTTGGCACGTGAAAAATATGTGCAAGGTTTCTTTATAAGGTTTCATTTTTATAGGATAATTCTGGGTTCGGGTTGGTTGATAGAAGAACGTGAATTAATTTAATACATCAGTTTCTAGCAGCAGAGTTTATAATAGAACTCTTGGTGGGGTGGAGTCTCCTAGCGGTTTCGGCTGCAGGGAGACTGGCTGGAGTACTCGTCAAGGTTCCATTCTTGACACTCAATCCGACAGGTGTGGTGCCAGGAAGCGGCCCAGTACCTGTCGGACTGAGGTACACCGTTTGGGTATCACTGAAGAGGTCCACCCACCCAGGACTTGCAACCCGACTTTCGGGTGGGTCAAGTTTATTTCCTGTCGCTGGGGAATGCCGAGGTGAGTGCCCAGGCAATTTTTGTTAAGGCAAAAGTGCCCCTCCTTTAACGGAGTTTGCCTATCTTCCACTTCAGTTTTTCAGCGGCATTGGCGGCTTGGAGATTGGGCAAATTACTCGTCAAGGATCCGTTTTTGACACTCAGCTCGACAGATGTGGGCTGGGAACCGGCTAGTACATGTCAGACTTAGGTACACCGCCTGGGTATTACTCAGGAGGTCCACCCTCCCAGGACTTGCCACCTGGCTTCCGAGTGGGGCAAGTTTATTGCTTCTCGTCTGACGCGTCTCGACCGGGGAATGCCGACGTGGATACTCAGGCAATTTTTGTCGCGGCAAGAGTGCACCTCTCTTGAGGGAGCTTGCCTTTTTCCCGCTTTCCGATCTTGTATTATACTTTGCTGTGTTAGGCAACAAGCAAATATCTACCCCATTATGAATAAAAACTACTGCAACGCCTATGTTGGGAGATAATTATATAATAATTCACTAATTATAATTTTGCGTAACATGCATGAAAACAATATTTCCAAGTTTCCAAATCCTATGTAGAGTTCTCTCTTATGACTATATTAACTGTTTTGCCCGTAACATATATGTAATATGCCAAGCAATCATTAGCAACATTATATACTTGTCTTTACATCACTTCCCTTGAACAAGTTACATCTTTATTCGCTTTTATTTGATACTGCTTTTTTTTTACATCTTTCGGTTGTCACGGTGTAGTAATGTCACGGTGTAGTAATGTCACGGTGTAGTATTGTCACGGTGTAGTAATGTCACGGTGTAGTAATGTCACAGTATAGTAATGTCAGATTTGCAGTATTATTGTAAAATTCGATTTTGAATAACCAACATTACTTTTCTATTAATCAAATTTCAATATTATTATTAAATTAATTTTAATGAACATATATTTTATTATTTTCAGGTTCTAATTAATATGTATATATATATATATATATATATATATATATATATATATATATATATATATATATATATATAAAGTGGGGGTCAAAAGAGTTGGCAGACCTATTTTTTCTCAATTTCTTTATTAATTTTGCTTTTTGTTTCATTTTGGACTCTTTCCTCATTAGCTGGTTGCTATTCTGGTTCATTCCATTACTACACTTTACGACAAAAGCCAGAATTTAATAATAGTTCGCCATTTTCCACTTTTTAGGTGAGCAAAAAGTTTATGCAGGTAATCTTAATTTATTGATAATGGCTAAAGGAAAGATCTTGACAGATAGGGAGAGGGGTGAAATTGTTACATTTCTTGCTGCAAAGAAGTCTACATTGGAAATTTCGAAAATTTTGAAACGAGATCATCAAAATGTGAAACGTTTCGTCATTGGCGGCAAAGATGGAAGAAAAAAGTGGAAGACCAAATGTGACGTCAACACGAGATATTAGAAAAATCAAGAGCAGTTTGGTAGCAAACCCACACAGCACAAGCAAAGCTACTTTCGACCATGCGGGAGTGGCTGGCATCTCTAAAAGGACCCGAAATCGGATTTTGAAACAGTTAGCCGACAAGAGAACACAGCCAAAATGTTCTCCTTTGAGTAATATAAACTGTCAGAAGCGACTAGCATGGCTCACTAAATATTTGAAAACAATTTTCAAAATGTTCTCTGGACTGGCCAGGTCAGAGCAACCCTCGACGGCCCCGACTGTTGGGCCAAGGGATGGCTTCTTTAAGGCGATAGCCCACGCTTTAGATTCAGACGTCAACAGGGAGGAGGAGGAGTGATGATTTGGGCTGGTATTATTGGAAGTGAGATTGTTGGTCCTTTTCTTGTCCCTAACTGTGTCAAAATGAATTCTGTGAACTACTGCAAGTTTTTGGAAGCAAATTTATTGCCTTGGTTGAATTCACAAAATGATGCTCTCAACCAGAATCTAATTATCCAACAAGACAATTACACAAGCCATGCTTCTCGGTTCTCAAAAGCTTGTCTTTCAGACAAGGGAATCTCTGGTGAACGTCTGGTGGACTGGCCACCTCAGAGCCCGGATTTGAATCCGATAGAGAACCTCTGGTCGATTCTGAAAAGGAAGGTTTACGAAAACGGGCATCAATTCCATAGTAAAAAAGACATTTGGGAGAGAATCAAGAAGGTATCTTCTGAAATCACACCTCAGCAAGTGCATACATTACTCTCCCCTGTTGATAGGAGGCTGATTGATTTGATTAAAATGGAGAAATGCGAATAAAGGGTGAAATAGTTTCATAAATTCATATTGTTCTGTTAATTGTTATTGGAGTAATAACTGTTGTTTTCTTGTAATATGTTATCAATATATGGTACTATAATCATGATGACACCATTTTTCGAATTATATCATGTTGAAAAATGGTATTTATTGCAGATAAATGAGTGCTTGCAAACCCTTTTAGCCGATATTCCTTCCTGAAATCATTTCAAGATCCATACCCCATACTAGAATATGATTATTTGGTTTCCGTTTCTATGAATTTACTTCATATATATATATATATATATATATATATATATATATATATGCATATATATATGCATATAAAGCAGTGAGTAACATAGTTATTGTATTGGAAAATATTGAAGCATTAATGTAGCAATTTATACAATTTGACAAACATTTTGACCCGCACTATACACATAATCATATATATATATATATATATATATATATATATATATATATATACATATATATATATGTGTGTGTGTGTGTGTGTGCTTATAACACCGCATGCATTTGTTTATAATGCAAGGTTCAGTAAAAAAACTGCCAAAATCATTATTTATTATTACTCAAGTTTAAACATTATTATTTAGTTACATTTAAACCAACATATAGGTTTTATTATTTTCATATTTAAATCCTATTAATTTTAAGAGTATTATCCATGTGTTTTTACAGATTGTGATGAGTTTCGCAGAGTTTTATATTGGGTTAGCTGCAGTCTTTAATAATTTCAATTTCATTCGAGTCAGAAGGTGGGTTATATAGAGACGATGCATTATTCGTTACCAGAAATACAAGTAGAACCCTTGATTCTATTGGAATAAACTACGTAGATTACTCAACGAATTGGGATTAAAAGTCACTGTCGATAGAAATGACATAAAATAATTTTCTATACACCATACCCGAATACATGACAATACATATAAACGCTATCACAAGCAAAACTAGAAAACATTTATATTGATAAAAAATGACAATAAACAAATAAAAAGTACATATTTCTCATAGAATTCGAGAATTATCTCAGAGTAAAGATATATTTCATGGAAACAAGAAATAGAATATTACGATTCGTCTATATGTAAAGTGTAAATCGACTTAAAACGTATAATACCATTTCATATACAAGAAACTATATGGATTTATTTATACATATATATGTGTGTGTTTTGATTTTAATGTTGGTCTGTTTCTCGTATTTTACTTTTAAGCTATATATATATATATATATATATATATATATATATATGTCGACACTGAAGAACCCCCATATAAATATAAATATATATATATATAAATATATATATATATATATATTTATATATATATATATATATAAATATATATATATATATATATATATATATATACACGCAGTTCAGCCAAGCTTTGCTCAGGTTTTATGTGCTGTTCATAACTTGCCCTACATGTGAATACAATTTATGTAAGATGTCAAATGTTTAGACCAAAATTTGTCTGAGTAATTTCATAAAGACCACATATATGAATTTATTTTAATTTAGTTCCAATTTTCACCCCTTAAGATTTATTATTTTAGTCTCAAATCAAAATAAAAAGGTTTATCCATTGCCAAGTTACCTTTCTTTCTTTCTTTCTTTTTGGCGTCAGGAGGTCCTAGGAAGTCTCTTTGACTGGAACAGAATGCTAATTGTTGCGACCATGTGTAACTGTTTACCCTCAAATAATAATAAAAAATAAAAATTATATATATATATATATATATATATATATATATATATGATTAGTTTTTTTTGGAAAAAGAATTCCAGCAGAGTGCTCAATTAAAAGGAAAATCCAAATTTTAAGAGCGTACTTATATTTTGAAGAGCTGAAGAGAGCTTGATAAGGATACCTTAAACGGGCCTTATTATCGGGCTTGAAACCGACGGTACCAATGATCTGTCTCAACTAACAACTTTCTGTACACAATATATATATATATATATATATATATATATATATATATATATATATGCAACACTGGAGTTTAAACAGTTATGCGTAATGTTTTGACCAATAAAAGAACACCTTTTAAATAATGAGTATCTAACCCATATTGATGTGGTATCTTTAAAAAATATTTATAGCTCTAGTATTGAATTTTCTAAATGAGAACTTTATATGTAATCACTGCACCAAGTAGTTAAAATACATATAAACATACTAGCTTATATATATATATATACATATATATATATATATATATATATATATATATATATATATATGTATAGACATTTCCTTCCCTACTGAGTTCATCAATATATTTCGTCTACTGTTGAACCCACAGGGATTTATTTCTTCAAAGTTTTTGTTTCGATTGTTTATTAGGTCTCTCTAATTCATTTCAATTTTCATGTGGTGGGTAGATGCCAGCAGTCAAAAGTCATTTCTGTCGGCTGCCATTGCCTCGAGCAACTATCTCGGATTAGAGATAGATTTAACGTCCCAAATGAATCGCTCTAGGCTTCAAGTGTCTAGTTTGGTTCAATCATCACAAACTTGTTGTAGGTCAGTAAGACTTTTACATTTTTTTTTTTTTTAGATTTGTCTCAGTATTTTGATAAGAACCTCTGTCCCTCTGTTATCGTTTACAAACGGTTGGGTTTTTTTCAGTCATGCGATACAAATCAGTCTTTATGCAACAGTCGTCATTTAAGCAAAGGTTTCGCAATCACTAAACGCCCCCATTCTGAATCAGCATTGTTTGTATGTAGTGTTAAGAAGTTCGGAATGACTGGAAATAATAGTGGGGTAAGCAGAGCCACTTTTTTAAAGTTACATTTTCACCACAAACCAAGCACAGTGCCACTTTATGTAGAGTTCAAAAGTCTAGCAGTTCTGAAAAAAACTATTAGAGTAGAAGTATGTCTTACGTCTAGCGATCTCTACTGTATTATTTGCCGGGGGTATTTACGTCGGTTGGATGTAAGGGCTTGTAGTTTTTGTCGGAGCATCCACCATTAAAATACTTGTAAAACAGGAAGAAATATGCAATATTTAATCAATGGGACAGGAGTTGAAGATTAGATGACCGTTCAGGGCCTATCAGGTTGGTGACACTCTTTTGAACCTTGTCCAGAAGCAAGAAACAAGTAGCAGATGCAACAGCCCAAATGTGACAACTATACTCCATACATTATAAAGGTACAAGATACTTTCAAGCGTCAGTAAGTTTCTTGCACGGTAGAGAGAGCCCACCTTCCTCGCATCAGCGACAGCAATGCCCTCAATGTATCTGTTCTTAGCTTATGTTCCCTGCGAAGGAATGTGAACGAAATACTTTCATGTAATGTATCTTTATTCATAGCTATAGGTGATTCAGAAGATTATATATATGAATATTTGTTTATTTGTTTTCCTCTCGTGCCTGTTATAAAGCGTATATACCCATCTCAGAAACAATTTTATCAGGGAGGTCGTTTATGAATACCAGAAATAATAAAGGCCCAAGAAACGACCACTGGAGCACACCTGTATTTATATCATATTGTTTAGGCGTACGATCATCGAGGGCAACCTGGATGTTTCTCTTATTTAAGAAGGATGTTATTATGTTAAATATTCGTCCAGTAATACCATAGGATCTGATTTTCATGAGACGACCATCGTGCTATACCCTTTCAAAAGCTTTAGATATGTCTAAGGTTACTGCCCTCCCCTCCACTGACCTATCAAGCGTATGGTATATACGTTCAGATTACAGTTATAATATCTGAAATAGAACGAGTTTGCCGAAATCCATACTGATGGTCGGACAAAACTTTAGCATCTGTAAGGTGGATGAACTAGAGTTTGATTAATTAGTATTATTAGTAGTATTTATTGGTTACCCTTGTAACAAACGCTCTGATCCCCATCTGGCATCAATTGAAATGGATGGCTCTTGTCTAGGAGGAGTTTTTTACATAGTGGTCACCACTTATCAAGGCCCGGAAGCCACTCAGGGATAAGGGTTATTGTAAGTATATTACGCTAGTGTGGAGATTTGATGAAGTGTTTACTTAAGGAGGCGGTTCATTAGGAATTTGTTAACGTTAGACTTGAAGACATCCAAGTTGTAGTCAGGTGGGAAGCAGGCAGAAGGAACAGAGTTCCACAGACGTGCAGTTCTAAGAAAGAAGCTTTCTTCATGCAATCCACGTTTTGATTTAGGCACAGATAAAGAGTGGGGGAAATTTTTCACAGTGGATTCAGCTAGATGGGTGTTTTTCATGAAGGATTGGCGAGGGGGTATCAGAGATTGGAGTTCAGACGGGCACCTGCCATGGAAATAACAATAAAACAAGGATAGGCCCGCAACGTCTCTTCTGTGGGAGAGAGGTTGCTGGGTAAAGAAAAGGGCATCCTCCACTAAGCGACGAAGTCTATTTTGTACTGTCAAGGCAGGATAGGCTGTTTTTAGCAGCTCCTGCACATATATGGCAGCAGTATCCCATCCTTGAACGTACTTGGCTTTTATACAGATAGAGAATTGCATCACTAGTGAGATATCTTCTGGAGCGATAGAAGGATCCCACCATCTTTCCATCGACCTTGGCAACAGACTTTATGTACGTGTTCCATTTCAGATCAGGAGTAAAGGTCAAACCCAGAAGCTTGTCAAAACACGGGGCTTCTCCCAGACGAGAGCCATCCGTCCCAGTTGATGCCAGATGGGGATCAGAGAGTTGATGATCTACGGATAGGAGTTTGGTTTTAGATACATTAAAGGTAACCAGCCACGTCTTCCCCCACTGAACCACGCGTTCGAGATCAGAGGAGAGAGAATCAGAGAGAACTTTGTCATTTACAGCCTTTGATTTGTTGCCGTAGATGGTCTTGTCATCAGCATAGATGTCAACGAATGATTTAAGTATGTGTTTAGGGAGGTCATTGATGTAGATCAGGAAGAGAGTTGGGCCTAGGATTGACCCCTGAGGGACTCCAGCATTAATACTGCAGGCCTCTGATTTTTGTCCATCGACCACTACTCTTATGAGCCTATCAGAGAGAAATGATTTAATGATTGCGAAAACATTTCCAGTTATACCGTAGCTGGACATCTTGTGAAGTAGACCCTTATGCCATACCTTGTCGAAGTCCTTTGATATGTCAAGAGCAATTGCCCTAGAAAGGAAGCCTTTGTCAAGAGATTCACTAATCCTGTGAGATATAACCGTCAGCACATCTGCGGTAGATCTTGCAGAGCGGAAACCATGTTGTGTGTCACTAAGAAGGTTGTTTCTGCTGAGGTGGTTGACTATTTCTCTATTTGATATGGATTCCAGCAACTGTGAAAAAATTTCCACACTCTTTATCTGTGCCTAAATCAAAATGTAAATTCCATGAACAAAGCTTCTTTCTTAGAACTGCACATCTGTGGAACTCTGTTCCACGTGCCTGCTTCCCACCTGACTACAACCTGGATGTCTTCAAGTCCAACGTTAACAAATTCCTAATGAACCGCCCCCTTAAGTAAAAACTTCATTAAATCTTCACACTAACGTACTGTACTTGCAATAACCCTTATCCCTGAGTGGCTTCCGGGCCTTGATAATGCGGTGACCACCGTGTAAAAAAATAATAAATAAATATATTACGGGCAGAAGAATATTGTTTATTTTTATGCATATGTCTGTTTCGCTTTCTTTTGTATCCACCGTCCATTGCTAAATACTTGGAATGAAAATAAACATCTCAGTTTAAATGCTTCAAACAGATTCTCTCTCTACACAGTATGTCACGATTCAAATCTTCGTCCATCATTTAATTCGGTATCTCGTTCTCTCATATATTACGTTGTGTATACACCGTGTTTAGTGTGATACCCTTTCTTAAAATTGTTTTTACTGTTTCTTTATTAATTCATGTTTTTTTCCTTTCTTAAATTTTTGTAGGCTTTAAAATCACTTTTCTTAGCCACTCTGTATCCATGTTGAGGTATTATCGTTTTTCCCATGTATTGGTACAGGGTGTGTTTTTCGAGTTTGAGTATTTCATGTTTGTTCTTAATCCTATTTTTCGACTACAATTACTACAAATAAAAACGACTGCAATACTACAAGATGTGTCGAACCGGCCCCACACTAAAAAATCGGACAGACTTATGATCGAGGATAATTACACTAACAGGGACTGGGCATTATTCATGGACACATGGATTCGGTATAAACGAATGCGCGTTTTTACCTACCCGTGGAAGTACTCATCAAATTAGGAACGGCTTGCTCGAACAAGTTAAACAGACTTTTATTCAACCTAGTTGGGCTATAAGCTCTCAGTATAGCCACAGAATAACAGCTAATACAGCATATACGACGCTGCGATGAAAGGTCTACATAAAGAGGTGCATACACATAGATTCCACAATACGAGACTGTAGGATGGGGAGGGTCCCATACAGTGTTTAACAACTCTTCGGTCCCAAATGTGGTTTTGCAATGTTACTGACCGGTGTCCTAACGAAAGCTGCCAAGTTATTATAAACTATTTGGAGGGCATGGTGGCTTGCTAACCTGTAACTGGAATTGCAAATACAGAATACTAGTGCAAGTTGTTGGCCAATATTGTGACAACAGTGGAACAATAATTCCACAGTCTTGTTAGTCTAGAGAGAATATATACGGCTATTCCTCACTGGCATGGCTGCTTAAATGAGCGTTCAACGTTTGGTTTAATAAGATCAGAGAAGAAACCGTTTCGGGAGAATGAGGAACCCAGATGCCTTCAAAATAAACCAGAAACTAGCAGCAATACCACATCTTGCATGGAGCAAATGTAAATTCAATAGAAGCGCCCCCTCCGAACCGCCACCCTCCATATAAGTCAAAATATCTTGGATACCGGAGTCCCATGCCGAATTTGGGCGTGCCTTAGATAAGGGGATTTGCCGTCGAATACACCATATCCAGGCCGTCGAGCATACTGAAGCTCAATCATGTTCGTGTGTCCCTGTAATATTCAAAGTACAAACCGTTACAAGTGATATCAAGGAGACCACTGGATATAACGTTCGCACCGGGAGCGAAACCATCAGTGTACACACACTTATTCCTGTCATTCATTTTTGGAAAAAGAAGGCGAAGGAAGATTTAAATAGGAATGTTGCGTTGGACATCATCGAGCCAGTAGCAGAAGGTACGCCTACGGTCTGATGTCCGAAGATAATTGCTGCATCAATGAAGGGCGGGTCACCAAAAAGGACGATGGACCGACAAAACTTGAATGTCGCAACAATGCGGGAAACCCATCACACTCCGTCTACATTTAACTAAGTGTCTGCTGTGGCCGCGGGAATCAAGAAATCAGATTTAGATGTGTGGGAAAGATATCACAGTTTATTGTTTTCCCAATGGCTCGAGACTCAAACACATACATAATAGAGTTCGATCCTCATCGGAACCTTACACCGCCCGAAGGTTTCCACATCTCTGAAGACGGGTACACTCGCCAGTTTAACGACATGAAAGTAGATATGCCTCGAAGACCTCCTTGCATTGATTCTATGGGATTAAACTATGGAATCTGCTTTCTGGCATGCAGCGGACTATATCACCCATTGCGGCAAAAATAATCCTGATACCTTTCAATTTGCAGGCGACAAATTTGCCGGCTTTTTAATAACTGCTGACGACGTAAAGCCAACTAAAACAAATGACTGAGGTCATTCTACACTTCCCGACGTCGAAGAAAATCACCCGCGTCAGATCGTGGTTTGTTATTCTACGCATTTTCGCAGGCCGATATCGTGTCCCATTTTCAAGAATTGTTACGCACGAAGGACAGCAAATGATATTGGGATGCCACTCTATATATGTGCCCAAATCAAAGCATAGATTCCATGAACAAAGCTTCTTTCTTAGAACTGTACGCCTGTGGAACTCTGTTCCGTCTGCCTGCTTCCCACCTGACTACAACCTGGATGTCTTCAAGTCCAACGTAAAAACATTCCTGATGAACCGGCCCGTTAAGTAGACATTTTATTAAATCTCCACACTAACGTACTGTACTTACAATAACCCTTATCCCTGAGTGGTTTCGGGGCCTTGATAAGTGGTTACCACCTTGTAAAAAAAGAAAAGATTCTCAAAGAGTAAAAAGAACATTGTTCGGAAAATCGAGAAACGGGTAAAAACATTCGATATGAACAGGGCAACTTGCAAATCAACGGACTAGAATCAGGCTAGAATCGGGTATGTTCTTTTCAGAAACACTTCCAATGCTAAAGGGAATCGACTTAACTGTAAGCACTACTGGAAAATGCTTTAGCAAAGTTCTGCTTTACGAACGATGCAACATCCTCATTAACGGAGAGGCTCTAGCATTGCTTTACGGATAAGACATTTGTTGGATATTCGTTGAAGGGTGCTCAGATATATTGGTTATAGTGGACTACCAGCGACTGGTGAAACTTTTCTCATATCAGGTTATTGAAAACATAAAGAACCATCGCTTGTTTTCTTCCAAAAAAACAGTCATTAATGTACAGGTTCCAGGTTAAGCACGTTCCTGGAAAACTTATCGCCTTACCGGATTGCACCTCTCAATATCCGAAACCGTCCTGACATACCAGATTAAACATCACCGACATAACTCAGCAGATCAAGATAGCCATGCAAGCATTAATCACAACCGCATACGCAAATGATCCCAAAATTCAAGCTATAGCCTGGGATAGAATCGTGGCAGCTGCGGCCACTGACAAGGAATGCCGAACGTGAGCGATATATATAGGAGACGGTTTCCGAAATCACGACACTAACTGCCACAGTAAGTCCGGCAATTCTGTGCGATGACAGACCAGCTATATTGTTTGGAAAGTATACCTTAAAAGGGGATAACACTCAGATACCAAAGCAGCTTAGAGCTGAAGTACTAAAGGTACTGCACTCTGCCATCAATGGATGAATGGGATGTTAGCTAAAGCTAGACAAAGTATTTTAACCCGGTCTAGACATTAGTATCCGACAAACAAGAGTACAATGTCGAAAACGCAATTCGTTCATCCCATCTCAACCAAGAGAACTAATAATGCCACCCTCAAATCCAGAAATCCCATTTCAAAAGTCTCTCATGAACTGGATATGCATGGGAAGAGTTACACGACAGCTGAAGACCGATACAACGGTTGGATTGAAGTTTTCCCGCTACTATCAGGGAAGGCTGCAGCAATATGCGATACATTGAGGGGTTGGTACTGCATACATGGGGCACCGGATGGTCATCTGATAGCCAGTATTCGACTCATTAGAGTATAAGTCGTTCCCTGGAGACTGGGGCATAGAGAGACGTGTATTATGTGCACATTATCTCCAAAGGAAGGGCCGAGCTAAACTGATCATAAAAATAGCCAAAAGGATGCCCATACATTGCATTGATGACTACACCCACCTACATCACTATCGGGCAGCACGGGCGACGATGACACATAAAAACACAACCAACCAGGACTTCTGGTTTATTACCAGCCAAAATGTTATATGGTCGAACAATAAGAGATCCCCTCCTTATACTTCGCGAGAAGCACCGATCGATGGACAGAAAATAAGCAATTGAGAGAAAGGTCGATGGCAAACAAAAAGCATGTGCAAAGAACAGTACAACAGGCACAACCGTCAACTCCAACACCTTCCGGTTGGCGAATCTATTCAGGTGCAGAATCAGGGGGGACATATTTGCGACAATGAACAAAAACGGGGAGATTTGTCGAGACAATGGGTATAGACAATACCGGATACGATTGGATGGAAGTAGCAGGATTACTCGGCGCAATCGTCGTTTCCTCTGGAAGATCCAAACTATCATGGATAGGCCAGATTTTTCGCCTGTACAACTACCCCCTCAACGGCCAAGAATGGATAACAGCGTATACCTGTATAACATACAAGGGAGGGTGGAAGTGAAAAAGACAGATGATGACGTAGTGATGGCAGACTACACATATGACGTAAATATGGAGGTGGATAACCAAGACTTGATCAGGCACAATCCAACGAGTCCAATCCCACGACGCGGCATGAGAATAACATAACCACTATGATTAGTTTCCCCACAAATGCGAGGACTAACTCACAACTACATAGCGCTTTCCTAACAAGTGATCACAAAACACCGGTGTTGCTGTCATAAGATGGAGTACATAAAAAGAGTGGGAACGACCTATGTGACCTTCGAAAAAAAAAGTGGAACACTGGTTGTAATACGATGTTATAAATTCAGCGCTAGTGTCGGACTCGGTCGATTATCATTATGATCATTATTACTACTATTACCATCAGTATTTCTAATACTATTGCGAATGCGATCACAATCATAAAATCACCATTCGCATATTTATAAAATATTGTCGGTGCATTTTATTCTAATCTCCCACTTTTGAACAAGGTTCAAACAAAAGTATTCTATTTAAAATGTCTCGGGCTTTTAAACTCCAGTCCCCGCCGCAATACCGCATCCCTTTACTTCTTCGGACGTGTATTCTATAGCCTACTACTCTAATAATTTCTTCTTCTGAACTGCTAGACTTTGAATTCTCTTTCCTCTTACCTGCTTTCCTGACTTTACTGACATATAGAAGTTTAAATGCAATGTAAACCAACACCTCGCTTATCTCTCCTAACCATAGTCTCAACTACTTGCCCCGAACGCCCAAGTGGAAAAATGCTTTGTTTGTGGTGAAAATTAATATTTCATTTTTAAATAGAAACTCATTCAAGGATATAATTCTACATTAAATAACTGTCATTAATACAATAGATATTACTATTACTACAACTATATACGAGATAATCACGTTGATTCACTGGTTTGCGTTACATCATCAAAGTTAAGCAACGTTTAGCCTGGTCAGTATTAAAATGGTTGAACATTTGGAATTTCAAGCGTATCCACCATTATAGGGGTGTCCGTCGTCTCTTCAACTAGCACGGAGATATCGATTGCTACAAATACTACAATTATTGGTAACATCATTATTATTAATATCATTATTAGTAATATTATTATTGGTAATATCTTTATTAGTAATATCATTATTAGTAATATCATTATTAGTAATATTATTGGTAATATTTTTATTAGTTATATCATTATAAGTAATATCATTATTAGTAATATTAATGGTAATATCTTTATTAGTTATATCATTATTAGTAATATCATCATTAGGTATATCATTATTAGAAACTTTATTATTAGTAATATCATTATTAGTAATATTATTGGTAATATCTTTATTAGTTATAGCATTATTAGTAATATCATTATTAGCAATATCATTATTAGTAATATTATTATTAATAATATCATTATTGGTAATATCATTATCATTAATATCTCGAAATAATAGTACTATTACATTCACATTAATTACGATTATGGGAGATACTTCTACTATTTTACAAGTTGTTTGAAACTATTAATACTATCTTTGCCAATTATATTGCTATTACAATAAATAGAATCTATTATGTATGCCTAAAACCACTATTCGTTATGATTTTACTACAAAAGCTACTACTAATATTAATAATATTTGTATTAGTATTAAATAAATACTATTTTTACGTCTAATTCTACCATAAAAATAATCACAAATATATCATGCCACTGCAAAAATTAATAATAATATAAATAATACGATTAGCATAACTACTACTACTACTATTAATACTGCTACCACTGCTACAACCTTAATCTACTAGTTGTATTTTATTGCCCTTAGCGCCACTCTCGGTGAGTTGGTTTTGTAATTCTTAGAGATGCGTAGGTTCAGGGTAGGTATAGGATTAGTGTCAGGGTAAACAGTGAGAGCGTAGTGCAAAATTATTGTGGGCGTTGCATTTCGAGAAAGAAGGATTTGCGGAAGGATTTCTATTTCTCCAAGACAAAAATGCCTTCCTTATCTCATCAGCATTTAACAAACGGTTAATGAGTTCATTGCCGACGGATCATTTGGGATTTCTGCAGCCCAAAGAATTGGAATCATTAACGGTCGCAGATTAAGACGGTGATTTTTGCTCTGCGCTATTTTTCTGTTTTACTTTTTCTTTTATTATTATTATTATTATTATTATTATTATTATTATTATTATTATTATTATCAATATTATTATTATTATTATTATTATTAATATTAATATTATTATTATTAATATTATTATTATTATTACTATTATTATCAATATTATTATTATTATTATTAATATTAATATTATTATTATTAATATTATTATTATTGTTATTATTATTATTATTAATAATAATAATAATAATAATAATAATAATAATAATAATAATTCATCTTCACTAAGAACGATCACTTGTTTCTCTGGAATTCGATTTAGAATGAGAATCCTTCAGATTCCAATACTCTCAGTTCCCTTCACATAATACGGCATTCTTTAGTCTATATTTACTTCTTCAGTATTATTTTCTATATTTTAATATTTACTATGATGAGCACAATTTTGTTTGGTTAGTAAATTAATTTTCATTCATATTTGTTTACGAAACGTTATTCGATTTACATTTCACATATTTATTTTTTTATTTTATATTTTTACTGCCAGTTATAATTTGTGGGAGTGTATATCGTTGTTCATTAATTTGTTAGTTTTCTGATTTCCTTGCCAAACCTGATTAAAAAATATGTGTCCAGTATTTCTTCTTGTCAAGGGTTACAACTATTTCGAGTTCTAAGTTACTTAACTTCTTTAACGCAAAGGGTTCAATCAACTATTTCTTTAACCAAATCGAGTGGCTTCCTTTTTAATTGAGGATCGACCGCACCTAGAGGATTTTTTTCGATCTCGATTTTCGATAATTATAGGAAGAATTCTGATACAAACTGATACAAAACTTAACGAAACCTACGCCAGTGTAGTAAATAATGTGTAATCAACAATTCCCCCACTATCAAACAATCATGAGTTTTTTTTTTTTTTTATTTTTGAAGGCCAGTTGGTTATCTTTTTCTTTCTCCATTGTGAACTGTATTGATGGTCTTATTGAGTTCACATGGTCTAGGAGAGTCTGGATGTCTTTCTGAAAAAGATAACCAACTGGCCTTCCTTGATATACTCATATAACGCACAGAGCATGGGTTTAAGACATCCGTATATCGCAAGCATACCTTCACCGGACAATACCTTAACTTCAATTTCCATCACCCATACAGTATCAAACATGGAATCGCACGCTGCTTACAACATCGAGCAGAGACAATAAGCAGCGACACCATTACATACCACCAAGAAATGGTCAGGTTGAAGAATACCCTCCGTCGTAACAACTACCCAGATAGCATACTATACACCAGACGTGTTGATAGTATTAGAGAGGAGAATGAAACCCAAAAACCTCCAACGGTCTGCCTACCATACATACGAGGCATCTCCGAAAAGATTCAGAGAATATCTGCCCCCCCCCTACAACATCAGGATGGTATTCAAGAGCGAGTCAACACTCAGACGACACCTGGTACGAATGAAGCCCCGCATGGAGGAGAACATGACCAAGAACTGCATATACTCCATCCCATGTAGTTGCAGAAAGGTTTACAAGGGTTAAACATGCCGCCCCCTTAAAGTAAGGGTGGAAGAACACCGAAAAGCGGTAACTAAAGGGGAGACGGAAAAACCGGGTATAGGCAACCATGTCTAGATGGAGAGGGGGGACCATCGTCCCCTATGGGATGAAGTAAAAATAATAAAAAGAGAGACCCACTGGAAAGTGAGAAAACTTAAAGAAACAACTCACATGCTCGGACATAACAAACTACTGAGCAAACCAAGCATAGAACTGAATGCAATTTGGACACCTCTGATAGAGAGAGAAAACCTTGAATAACAACATAGGTTTAACATTAAAACAACAACAACTAAGAATTGTCCTAGTGACATATGGCCGAGTCGTCCTAGACGTTGTATCAAAGTTTACAGTTACCCAAAGGTGCTGAGTTCAATCCTGAACAAAGGCAGTGAAAAGTAACATTCAATCCTGAACAAAAACAGAGAATCAGCAACTATGTCCCAGAGCATAGCTGGAGTCCGAACACGGTACCCCCGTAATAATAATAAAGTGTTGGGTTCGAGACTCCTAACAAACGGTTCCCCAGTTCAATACAAAACACCTGATGAAGGCTGCAGGACAAAACGGCCGAAACGTTGTGACTATAACAACGAAGATGAGGAAGTCAGTCCAACAATCTCAATTTCTTCATATCTTGGAAACTACTCGTTTGCCGTAATTTTAAACGCAATGGCGGAAACTATAGATGAAACCTCTAATAGCTATGGCTAAATATACATTACCTGAAAGTATGTTTTCCAAACTCCTCGGCTTTTCCTTCACAAGAACATGAGCTTGAACAGATACATTGTGAACTTTGCCAGAACCGCTGCAAGGGCGGTGTGCTCTCTATACCCTGCTAGAAAGTTACTTACGCCTGAAAGCATCCTGTGCCTCCGTAAAGCCACAATCTGCTCATTTATAGATTATATTCACATTTGAGGTTGTGTATCTGCTACTAGTCTCTCGCTCCTGGATAGACTTCAAAAGAGAGTCGCCGACATGATAGATCCTAAACTGGCATTTAAGCTTCAACCTCTGTCAAATCGATGAAATGTTGCCTCCCTACTGCCTGCTCTAGAAGAATTTTAATGGTGGATGTTCGACGAACTACAAGCTCTTGTACCTCCTTGACGTAAATACACCCGACTAACCCATCAAGCAGCAACATAACCTACACAGCAAAGCACCCTGGATATAAAAAAAACCTTGTGCTCTAATAGTTTCTTCACCAGAACTGCTAGACTTTGGAACTCCTTTCCGGGTTCCTGCTTCTCCCAATGTACTGACAGGCAGAAGTTCAAGTGTGAACAGACATCTTGCTACTCGACTTGCTACATAGTATCCCTGCAATTTATGGCCTATGCATGAAAGTGGCACTGTGCTTTGTTTAGAATTAAAATGGAATAAAGAAAAAAACACTCCCAAGTACATAAAGTATATTTGTGTGAAAGTTGTAAAAATATGAGCTCAGCTGGTATGTAGTTTTTAAGAAACGAACTTGCACACTGCGACAAAGTTCCTTTTTATTACATTTACTTATATATTTCTATATCTTGATCTACTCAAGTTCCAGTCGTTGATAATTGGAAGGTTCTATTTATAGGCACTGTCGATAGGAACTAACGAATAAAATAGAGCCAAGTTCAGCTAGCAACCAATTAGAAACTAGAGTTGCTCCATGAAAATATTGAATCGTTAGCATTTCCTCACATAACCTTCGTGTGTCAACATGAAAAACAAGTTTTGTTCTTTGCCTGAAAAATAAAATCCAGAACCTGTACAGAACAACTAACTTCGTCTCCAGAACTTGTAGAGAATAGCTACCCCTCGGAAACTCCACTGTGATCTTGTCGCTTTTCCAAAATATATCCCCATAAAAGTATCGTTTATGTCGCGTTACGTTTGTCTGTATTTGTTGTTTCTCATTTAAGTTTTATTAAAATCATCTTCAATTGTTTTCAAAACTTATATTTCGTGTCTACTTTTAAGATTACTAGTAGTTTCATCTCAGTTTTCCCTGTTTGGTGGTAATATTCTGTGTTTTTGTCACTAATAGTCTTCTTGCGACTTCTGGTCTGATTGGCCTTATTTACCTTAATATCTTCTTTATAAATAATTGATCTCGGTTTTCAATTTGGCTTCTTATCTGGGATTGGTTGTGTCAGTATTTAATATGCTTCAGTTACTATTTTAGACCCACAACTTTGGCAAAGAATAAATTAAGTTGTTTACATCTGTAATATTATTTGTTGATTTGCATATATAAGTTATGTAATACCACACCATTTTTACTGATTTTAATTTCTTATATTCCTTTTTCCTTAGGGATTTAAATATATTTTGTCTCTCGTTCAAGTTTTTTTTTTATATTTCTAACTTCAGCTGTTTCTCATTCATCACTGTATTCTTTGGCGCTGTGTGATATGTTTCGTAGTTTCTGTATTTTTATTGTGACATTCATTTTCCACCGGTGTATTCGGCACCTAATTTTCTCTGTCGTAAAATTGAAAGTAGAAATAACCTATAGACATTTCCTATGGTTCGTAAAGCGTCTCTCCGTTTGATTGCTTTAATAAAGCAGTCTAAACTTGAATTCGTTTTCCTTTATGGTTGAACTCCTTGTCTCGCTTTTCTTTAATTTATTATGCTGATTATTTTTATTTACCTGCATCTATTCTGTTATATTCTCGTACCTGAAGAATATCATCACACACGATACTTGAATTCCAGTAATAAGAGTTGCAATTCTGTTTTGTATCATTACGTTCCTATCTTTCTTTTAACATGAGATATGATAAAGCTTATTCGTGGTGGTCTTTTTAGTGTTTAAAATAGCGTACACTATTTACAAGGACAATATATAAACACTATTACAACAAGTATGTTATATATTCCACGTAGGATGTAACTTATACTAACTTACTAATGCATATTTTTCTATACAGCATCCAATAATATATTCTAACTATAAACTATATTTTACTTATAAATATTTCCTCGTCTTTCGTACTTTTTGTTAGGAATTTTTAGCTTTCCTATGCATTTTTATTTGTGTATGGAAAATTGAATTGCATTTTCTGAATATTGCAAATGGTGTTATCACGCACATTACAAAGAGACTAGTTATATGGCGTTGTCTTTGGAAAATAATCCTCTTAATGATGTTCTTTAACTGCCAGTTTCATTTTACATGTTTTTCTTCTACAATGGTTAAATTGCTAACGGCAAGGACTGAAAATCAGTGTGTGTCATAGTAATTATCTGTATTTTTGAGATTAGGTGTTTCATTTATTGAGATTGTCGGACTGACTTCCTCATCTTGGTTGTTATAGTTTTGCCCTCCGGCCTTCATCAGGTGTTTTGTATCGAACTGGGGAACCGTTTGTTAGGAGTATCTTTATTATTATTACGGGGGTACCGTGTTCGGATATAGTTGCGGATTCTCTGTTTTGAATGTTACTTTTCACTGCTTTCATTCGGGATTGAACTCAGCACCTTTGGTTAACTGTAAACTTTGATACAACATCTAGGACCACTCGGCCATATGTCACTATGACAATAATTAGTTGTTTCTTTTTTTAATGTTAAACCTATGTTGTTATTCAAGGTTTTCCCTCTCTATTAAAGGTGTCCAAATTACATTCAGCTCTACGCTTGGTTTGCTCAGTAGTTTGTTATGTCCGAGCATGTGAGCTGTTTCTGTATGTTTTCTCACTGTCCAGTGGGTATGTCTGTTTTGAGTTCGAGACTCCTAACAAACAGTTCCCCAGTTCGATACAAAACACCTGATGAAGGCTGGAGGGTAAAACGGCCGAAACATTGTGACTATAACAACGAAGATGAGGAAGTCAGTCCGACAATCTCAATAAATGAGTGTGGGTCATGTTTGAATCCAGTTCGTTTCACAGTAATGGTTTCATCCAATCTATACCTGCTCTTATTGTCTAACCTTATACAGAACAGGTAAATATGCTTTTATTATTTGAATTGTTTTTCTATTCATTATTTTCGGTGTCTTTTTGCCCCTCTTTTTCCATTCTTGTTTTTTTTATCCTTTTCACACATTCTTTTTTGGTTGCTTAGATTGTCTTTCCCTTTCTTTGCTTCATGTCTTTTTGATTAATTTCCTTTTTGCCCTTCACTTTCTTTTTCTCTTCTTGGTTTGCTTTTACTTCTTTCTCTGATTAGTCCTTTTCTACATCTTTCCTTTCTTCTTTATAGTTGCAATCCCCGCATTCTTCCATCTCCATTATTTATACGTTTATCTATGTTCTCATAAACAGCTTTTCGTGAACTTTTTCTTTCGCCGTTCTGTTTTCTTCTTTTTATTCTTCATTTCTCTACTCTGTTGTGGATCACTTTTTTAAAAAAATATCTTTCCTGTTTATTTATTCGTTCTTTTTTCTTCTTTTTATAAACCTTTCCTTCATTAATCCTTCCTTTTCCCCGTGTCTCGTTTTCAGCAACTTTTTTTTTATTTGTTCTGCCTTTCTTTCAAGGTTTCTGGTCCTGGATATGACCTTAAACTATATCCAGTGGCGAGGCCCCAGCTTGCGGGCTTTGGGGAGTGTGGAGCCACCCTTTAATTGCAAATGCTCCCAGGTCCACACTGACCCGGAGTGGTAGTACCTGCTAGGGCCCCAACTATGGGTTAAATAGAAACCGACTTGCAAACAACAAATATATTCTATTAAAAAAAATCTTCTTCCGAATCTTTGGATTCGGCATTAAATAACCTGAAAAGGGTTGATATGCCGTAAAGCAAAAACATCAAAACAACTAAATCTTCCAACGTTTCCTCTTCTTTTTTCTTCTTTTATCTTCCCTTTTTCCTTCTCTACCCTCTTCTTCATAATTACATTATGAAATATATTCTTCCTCTCTGTATTTATTCTTCATTCTTTATTTCTCCTTTCTCATAATTTTATTCATTAACCCTTCCTTTCCCACGTGTCTCTTTTTTCATCAACTTTTAATGACCTTCTCCTATTCTTCCTTTACCATCCATCGACACTGTATATCGACTCCCGATACAATTAACCAAAAATTAACGAATCATTCGCATTTGTCTGCAAATCCATTCGTCAAGAGTCAATACCGTAGCCCAGGGGCAAACAGTCCCATGACGTACGGGTATACCCATGGGTTTTGATCTTTCTTCGAGGCCACAAGATCAATGGCACCGGCCCTGGAGGCACGACTAGTAAGATAACCAGTTATAATCGACACACACATCATTTTGGAAACCCTTATCACAACCCAAACACTTTAACACTGATGACTTCGAGAAGAACGAAGTCGTGCGAACGAGCCTCTTTAATCAATGCTTTCGAAACTAACGATGGTGAGTTGTGCTAATTAAGAGCTGACAATCATCGCATGAGTATATTCAATTACAGGATAAAAAAAACAACAGGAAAATAATATATATATAGTTGGAGTCCTGTTTCGTTGTATCACAACTCATCAGTGCCCCTAGACTAGCACCTCTCACAGGCGACGAATGAACCTAGAACCACTGCGTTGATAGTCAGCAGTTCTACCTATGGAGCCACGAGAGCGGTGCTCGCAAATAACCTTGTCAAATCTATATTTTAGACATATATATATATATATATATATATATTGTTTTCTAAAATATAATTATACACTGACACGTGTTTCGTCGTATACGACTCATCAGCATGGCTGAATCTAGCAAGATTCGAAATCGGGACCCCACGTTAAGGACCTAAACTCTCACCACTCACCCATCCCGCACGACTGCTTGGATATATCGCGATTTACTTAGATCTTGTTTGTTTTTGTTTTTGCGGTACGTTTTGAATGAATTCTACGAAACTGCATTGTTTTTGCGATACGTTTTGAGTGAATTTTACGAAAGTGCAATTTTACCTAAATGCGAGTTGGGAATAATTTTCCCTTTAACGAATTTGTAAGACTCTCCCCTCTGATGTAAAAGGAATGTATACATCATATCTCTCTGTTATAAATGCGTACTAATTCTCATAAATGTATCCCCGTCATCTGTCATCACAATATACACGATCGACGATATATATACACACGATAAATATACACACCCACAACACACACAAATATATATATATATATATTTATATATATATATATATATATATATATATATATATATATATATATATATATATATTTATATTTATATTATTGGACCATTAATCTGAATCGGAACTAAGAATCGGAAAATGTTGAACGTTTTGGGGTATCTGATTCTGTATCTGAATCGGAAAAATGTTTTCCAATTTTTCAATGCCAAAGATGATTCCTTTGATTGTGCTTTTTTTATCTAATTATTTTTAAAACAAATTTTCTCACTGATCGTAGGAATAAAAAGTCATAAATACACTCTTGAAAAAAAAAGTAAGATCACTTGAAAATCTTTAAAATAGAGAAACCTTTCTTTAAGGTACTATTTTAAACTCTTCCCGCTTAAGGTTACCAATACTACCATCTAAAAGGTTATAGAAAAATAAGCTGCATTCCGAACATTTAATTCAGAAATTTACATTTCTATAAAATAAGGCATTTTACACAATCACAATTATAAGACAAGGGTATAAATTGTTCTTGAGTTTAGTTACAGATTAGTAATGACTGCGTAAATGTGTCACAGTTACATAAGTCATTGTGGACAACTCTGCAAGGATACGTGGCGCAGTGGCTAGAGTACTTAGGAAAAATCAGTTGTAAAAAGGTGAAGGCTAAAGTTCAGTATGAGCGACCGAAAATACAATTGAGAATTACTTAGAATCTCTATACAATATATGGTTGAGGGAACAAGAACATGCTCCCTCCGTGAAGTAAATAAATGGTTCTGTTCAAAATTTCGCCCGAATTCCCAAATTCGACAGAAACATTCTCGAGTTTGACAAGATGACCTGAAGAAGGCCGGAGGTTACATCGACCGAAACGTTGTGAGAATTATAGTCAGGATGCGTAGTCAGATGAATCCAAATAATTCGAATAACCAATCTTCATCTCAAGAATTCAGAAATGTCGTGTATTTATTGATTTTAACCAGGAGTGTATCTTTATGTTTCAGAAAATATCTTAATATTTTTACATGTGTTTTGACGATAATCGAAATTTATAAGAATCGGAATCGGAATTGGTAATGTATCGGAATTGGAAAGTTAGTACAAAATCAGTAATAGTATCCGAATAGGGAAAATATTGAAATAGTTCTATCATTAATATATATATATATATATATATGTAGTTATCGACATACAGTCCTGTTTTGTTGTATCACAACTCATCAGTGCCGCAAAACTAGCATCTCTCCCTAGCCAAGTATATATATATATATATGTATATATATATATATGTGTGTGTATATGTGTAGAAATATATTTTCTTATAATATATATCAATCCTTTTTTTAATTTATCTGTAATTATATATATATATATATATATCTTTGTGTGTGTATATATATATGTGTACATATATATACATATGTATGTATACATATATATATATCGCCATTATTAAGAAACCTATGATAATTCGTGCGCAGTATAGTACAGTCATAATATATGCATACTCTCTCATATCACACCATATACATTAATCTGGTAAGACATAAAGATGTACACAGGTGCACTTATACCCATCAAAGGTTATACACACTGATAGTATTGAATACTTCTTTACACAAGCATTCTAGTGGCAGTCGTTGTCGGTGGCCGTCGGCTAAAAATTCGATAAAAACCGCCAAACATTAACAATGTCGATATTTTCACTTTCTCCCCCGGGGCCACCTTAATAAGTAGCTCAGATTCAGCGCCTTAGGCATTGGCGTAAAGACGAGTGTCTATACGCTGAGATAGACGAAAATTAGCGTATCGGTGAGAAGACAAAAGGAAAGGCTTTTATTGTTTGTACGTTTACACGTGTGCGCTTATGTGCGTGTGGCAGTGATTGCAACATTATGGTCTTGAGAAAGATGAAACGAGACGCGTGTGAGGATGGGGGGGAGACATGAAGGGCTTATATGACGTGTGAAGGTTGAGCCAAAATGGGAAACTTTACAATAGCAGAGGGTTTAGGATAGGAGCTGGGAGTGAGCCGAGCAGTTCAATAATTCCCGTATTTTTCTTGACCTTCACCCGGTACGAAAGACCCATCATACCCAATGAGAAACTTCTAACCTTTATCTGAGTACGGGGCCAAGAGAATTCATGTCAAATATTGTCTACCTGAAAATAAACGAAAATCGAACGAGTTAAAAAGCGTTCTTAAAATGAAAATGGCGAGTCTTAAGATAGAGCATTGAATCTACGCGTTTAGCGAAGGTAAAACAACTCTACGCGAAAGATCAGGGGAGCGAATGGCGGTTTTGGTGATTAGTGGCCATATTATCAAGATGAACGAACAAATATTTCACTACCCATTTTATAGGAGGAGGTAATGTCTGTCCGGATGGTATTATACCGAATGGATTATATTACACTAAACTCAAAAAGGTAGAGGTCAAATCTGAAAGGAAAAGACTATGTCGAACGAACATATACACACAACACCCCAAAAAGAAGAAGGTAGTGCCTGAAACAATATTATCGTGACGAACGAACACTACTACGCACTGAAAAAAAAGAAAATAATTCCTGGAAGGATAGTATTATTATTTCCGAAGCGGTACTTAACCATTCATTGGAAAACGAGGGAAGAAATGCCTGGGACGATAGTATCATTGTGAATGAATCTAGTGCACTACCCACCATAGTTCATCATTACAAAAGATTAAATAAGTCTGAGAAAATAGGCTAATCACATGAATAGTTCATTATTAATAATATATAATAGTATAGTTTGGCTTCAGACGAACTCAATATCCTGTAATGATAGGAGTAGATTTAGAGGTTCGGCTTAAGAGAGAGATAAAAAACCAAATTTGTATTAAATTACGATTACTTTTCCCGGCTGTATTAACGTGCACAAAATTCAACGTGAAGAACTATTTTGTTGTGCAACCTTCCAATGATGTTACTCTGTATACATCTAAGCCTTATTAAAGATGCAGTTATGGTGCAGTAGTAATACGCCTTGTTTAGGGTGAATACACACATTTAAAAAAGCTTAAAAACATTATGAAATTAGAACAAAATTAAAAATAATCCATTTGTTTTTTCCAAGAATCTTTTTCAAAATAATACTTGGAATACTTGCGATAACATTTTAACTCTCATATTTTTATGTAATATTCGCAACCATCTTATTTGAATTATATAAGACACCAAATATTTACACACATTCTAGTACATACAAGACAATTTAGATTGGACTAAATAACAATACTCAATTGGACTTGTTCAGTCTCTGTTAAGAACGGAATTTTCCACGTAAGGTAAAGTAAGGAGAAATCGGTAAATTCCTTGGAAATTAAGAATAAAACTACGGATATTATGCAATAGACGCAAAGAACAATGACACGCATCAGATAAATTGATAAATGGTTTCCCTCGTTCTTAAACAGAAGAAGATTAAGGGCGGTCGTGTTTAAAAGAGTTGCTACTCTCCCAGGCAATTACGAATGACTTGTCGAAAATTAAATGATTAAATATGCATAGTCTATATTATATATACAACTGAAAACTGGCTTCAAATATGCATGGTCTATATTATATATATATAACTGAAAACTTGCTTCTAAGATCACCTCCAACCTATAATTGAATTTTACTTCAGATATAACAATATCAAATGTATTTGTGTTGTTAACCGCTTTAGCAGCTTTAAAATGTTATATTAATCAAAATTAAAACACAACTAAGTTTTTATATACTTGGGCTCTTCATTAGACCAAAATATAATTCTCCGTGTAACTTTTCCTTGCTTGACGCCACAGTAAAAGAAATAATTTGTCTTCCATGCGTTGGTGAATTCGGTCTAGCATTTTTAGAATCATCCCTCTCAGATCCGTAATTGTAGACGAAAAAACACAGATGAATTGACATCGTGTTTTTACAAGGAATTATTTATCAAAGCCTGAAGTCCACTTGAAAATAGAAGTTTATAAGTATAAGATGGTCAGTTAAATAACAGTCAGTAGTGGTGAAAACTGAGTAAAATTTCATTATTTAAGATGACAGTTCAACAATAATTTGTTTCGATTGGGCACGAAAACGACCCTGTTATACACATCTACGGTATAAAATTAGAAGAATAAAACTTTATTCATAGGATTCGCATTTATATCTAGAAACATATAAAAAGGGGTGGAACTTGTTGACAGTTTTTGTTGCTAACCAAGTTTTTGTTGTTGGATATTCGGAATGGGGATGTAGATTGAATCTCGGTTGCAGTGAAAAAAACGAGAGATAATCTTGCGACGTCTTTTCTGTGAGAAAGAGGTGGAACGAAATAGAAAAGAATCACCTACTAGATATCAAAGTAAAATTTAAACTTAGATGTAGCGACGGAATTCCGTTCTCGGACGATTGTAGATATTACAGTGTTTTCTCATACTTATGTTTCATGTAAAGCAAGGAACCTTACAAAGGAGTAATCATAAAAATGTGATATTTTCATCATCGCATATTTTTGTTAATGTATCTATTTAATTACGCATTTGATGGAATTTAAAATAGCTTAACTGCCAAATGAATCACATGGTTTTGTGTTTAGTATATCGTACCACAATCACGTTGACTAACTGGTTATCCTTAAATCGCCGAGGGTTAACGAAGTTAGGACTGGCCAGCACAAGATTGGTGACTATTTGGGAATACCAAAGCTCTTTACGTTGGTGGAATTTCAGGTAACTCCTACTTCCTAATGCGCGTCATTGTAGCGTACGCCATCATTGGCAGCCATATGAAAAGATGAAGGAGTTCACCGCTCCATCAGATGCAATCAAAATATGATGAGATGGGAGATATACATAATATATTGTATACAGAAAATAAGTAAATGTCTCAAAGCTTTCTCTCGCGGTTCAAACGCAAGAGAAAGATTAAACCAGGTTATCCGTTTTGTGTAACAACATTTTGCTACCCAGCACAATAACCTAACCCGTAGTCTTAATTTCAAACTTTGTACTTTTAATAGATTTTTCACTGACACTCATTTTTGTTGGAAATCTTCTGACTAAGATGTTTGCCGATTTGCATAAGTGAGTTTATTATAATTTATGTTGCTTTTTGCACACTTTACTTAATAGGAGGCGTTTAAATATAGACTCTTACAAAAGAACTTTCAACGGAATGGAATTCTCAAATATTGGAGGAAGTTAATTTTGATTAACAAAATAAGGGAGGGGCACCTTACCTCTTTTAAGCTTATTTTCTGAAACAAAGAAAATAGGTCACTCCTCCTACTATTGGAGCAATACCTGAATTTCAACTCCCACCATCCATATAACGTAAAAAATGAAATCGATCGTTGCTTACTACACCGTGCCAGAAAAAATATGTTACGCCAGCAACACCTAACAGAGGAGGTAGACAGCCTAAGAATCACCCTCCACCGAAATAACTACTCAGAGAGTGTTATATAAGTTCCGAGAAAACCTACAGCAAACATCAGAAGACAATACCGAAAACTTGTCATAGGGTGTACACCATACATTAAGGGCCTGTCCGAAAATATTTACAAAATGTGCAGTCAATATTACATCGGAACAATATTCAAGGTGATTCGACTCTCAAAAAACAGTGCGAATCAAACCCTCGACCGAATGGCTCGTGACAATAAACTGTATACAGAATGACTCCCCAAAAACGAGCCCCCAACTCTAATTTTCTTTTTCAATTTTCACACCAAACAAGGCTCAATGACACTTTGAAGCAGGGATCTACTATCAGGGACATAAGTTGCAGGGATATTATGAAGGGGGATGGGTAGAAAGATGTCTGTTCACATTACAATTGAACATGTCAGTACAGTTGGGAAAGCAGAATCCCGAAAGGGAGTTCCAAAGACCTGCAGTTCTGGGGAAGAAACTATTGGAGTAAAAGGCTTTCTTGCGCCTAGGGATCTCTACTGTAAAGAGGTGAGACTAAGTGGCTTGTCGGGTTTGTCGGGGGTAGTCACGTCGAGGAGGTACAAGTGTTTGCAGTTCGTCAGAGTATTCACCATACTAGTATTTGTAGAACAGACAGAGGGATACAATATCTCGTCGATGGGACAGAGGCGGAAGCCTAGATGACAATTCAGGACCTATCAGGTTGGCGACTCTCTTTTGAATCCTGTCCAGGAGTGAGAGATATGCAACAGATCCACCAGCCCAGATGTGACAACAGTACTCCATGCACGGGCGAATGGTGGCCTTATAGAGGTACAGAATACTTTCAGGCGTAAGTAGTTTTCTAGCACGGTAGAGGGAGCCAATCTTCTTTGCATCAGCCTTGGCAATACGCTCAATGTGTCTATTCCAGTCCATATTCCCTGTATACGTTAGGCCGATGAGTTTAAACAAAAGTACTTTCAGGAAATGTGTACTTGGTGATTGCTATTAGTGGTAGAGAAGGTTGTAGTAATTGAAGGAAACTAGCTTAGTCTTAACAGCATTGAATGTGACCATCCATTTTTCTTCCCATTCCACTACAGATTGGAGGTCATTCTCTAGTGTTTCTGCCATTTCCTTGGATATGTGTTCATTTGTTTTCCCCTCATATCTGTTATAGAGAGTGGTGTCATCGGCAAATATATCCATCTCAGAAACAATTTTATCAAAGAGGTCATTTATGAATATCAGGAATAATAAAGGTCCAAGGATAGACCCCTGAGGTACTCCCACATTTATGTCATATTGTTTAGATGTACGACTGTCGAGGACAACCTGGATTTTTCTCTTACTAAAGAAGGATTTAATTACATTATGTATTTCCAGTGATTCCATATGATCTAATTTTCCTTAGAAGACCATCGTGCCATACCCTGTCAAAAGCCTAAGATATATCAAGGGCTACAGCTCTACCCTCCCCTGTTTTGCCCAGTGAACGGTATATACGTTCATAGACTACAGTTAAGATATCTGCTGTTGAACGGGCTTGCCTGAATCCATATTGTTTGTCAGTCAGGGGTTTAGCAGCTGTTAGGTGCTAGACTAGGGCTTGATTAACTAAGGACTCAAATATCTTGGCTAAAACCGGGAGGAGGCTAATGGGGCGATAATTTACTGGGCCAGTTCTTTCACTAGAATTCTTAAACACTGGTACCACATAAGCGGTTTTTCAGCAGTCGGGAAAGCAAGATTCGTTGAGGCATTTATTGTAAAGTTTGGAGGGAACTGGAGCAACCTCGGCAGAGCATTTTTTTAACAGCACAGCCGGGATGAGATATAGTCCACATGCTTTTGAGGTGTCTAGGTTTTTTTTTATAATACCATGTACCTAGGAAGGGGTGATTTTCAAATCGTCTAGTGTGGCGTCTGTCCGTAAAGGAAAGTCAGGGAGGAAGTAGTGTGCCGGATCCAGTGTGGAGTTGGAGGCAAACCGACTGGCAAGCAGATTAGCCTTGTCAGTTGCCGTGCAAGCAACCTCATGATTGTTTGCTAGTGGAGGAATCGTTGACTGCTCATTATTTACTACGCTGTTGAAGATTTTCCAAAAATCCCGGGGTTCTAATTTCTGTGCTTCGATGCGTTTTCTGGTGGTTTCAGAGTAATCTGTCCTAGCTCTCGCTATCACTCTCTTACAATTACTTCTATATACTTCTGTTTGTTTGAACTGGACTTATGTCGGTTGAATCTGCAGAACGCATGTTGCCTTTGACAAATGGCAGCTGCAGAAGCAGAAGTAAACCATTGGGAAGAGTGGGGCTTGCTATAGAATTTCCGTGGGCTTCAATTGCAGTTTTGAACCATTCAGTGGTCTCATTTGCACACTGTTCTGCTGAAAGAGAACATATATTTTGGGCATCTCTGATGAGATCCCTGATGGCTTCCCAGTCAGCCTTTTTGTAATACCTCATTGTTTTGAGTAGTGGGTCACAGCATGATCAGCATTCCCGAGTGGGCTGTGGGCATTTGTTGTACAATCATCAGGAACCGTTGTCAGAAAGAGATCCACAAGTGAGGCATGTTGATCTTGCAGGTCTGGAAAACGTGTCGGAAATTTAACCGTCTGAGATAGGGAATGGGATATAGAGAAGCTAGGTGTTCTGCTACCAGCTACGTCTGTGTAATTAGAGCATCCTAGCCAGTTACTGTGGTGGACATTGAAGTCACCAAATACATGTACTTGTGCGCTAGTATCGAGGGAGAGTGCTATATCTATGCTGTCAGAGACATTGTTAATTAAGGTACAGTCCTGGGTTGAGGGAGAGCGGTAGAGAAAATACGAGTAGCTAATATTATGTTGCATATTTAGTCTGAAGAACATAAAGGCCTAGTCGTCTGATTCTAGTTTTATTTCTCTTGTCAGGAGGGGTGTTACGAATATAGACTCCAAGCCCATGCATATGTCTGTCCGAGTCCTTACTGTTATATTATAAACCCTTTTTAAGATTTCAAAACACAACAACCATTAGTGTAAGCAACAGTCCGTTTTTTATTTCTCCTGTTGTTCTTGCTTATGGTAGATAGAGAGAGAGAGAACGAGTGGGGAAGCGACAGAGAGAATTATCGTGGCGTCCACTCGGTTGATAATCAAATCTCCAACTGCCTGTTTTTCCTTCTGTCACTTTTCGTTCAATCTTTTCAAAACATCCACATAACCAGATTCTTTTCTGTTACATTTTTCATAACAATAACAAGGTTTGTTTATATTCGTGAGAAATATTGAAACAATTCCCGTTTAGCTTGTCAATTTCTTACATTTCATCCGCAGACGCGTGCCACATTTTAATTCATGAACATACCGATATGTATATACACCTATACACACATATATACTAGCGTGTCAACCCGGCTAAGCCGGGTCATTCGTGTAACACTTACGGCAGAATTGGAGATAACCAGACATATTAAAATGAAGGAATGGAGGAGTGGAGGTTAGTTTCACTTACTGCTAAGATATCCGGGGTATTTATGAGGAGAAATGATTCAACATCATCTAAGTTAGTTCTAAACCCGCGGATATTCGTAAATGCAAGCTTCAGGGGAGGAGGCAGGTTTGTTTTCTTTGAGTTTGGTCTTGGTTTAAACGTAACTTTTGCTTGAGTTGTCATTTCATTTTATTTCATTTAAAAGTTTCAGTTACGGTGAGTGAGTAGGGGTGCTATGAAACTGGTTGTGCAGAATATCAGACATGCAATACATATTATACAAGTGTTGATGGAGCAGCCGCTCTAAGCGCTACCCAAGAGTAAGGGCACCTGTACTATCAGTCGGAAACAGCAGCCAGGAACTGTCAATCCGGTACCCTCCATCAATTAGGCAAAGCCAGCGCAGTCCAATCGCACTGACATATATGGCACTGAAGCACTCCATTGTGTCCAGTTTAGGGGGATGGAATGTGGCGAGAGCGGGGAAAAGCGGCGTTCATTGCCCTAGTCAGAAAACGTCAACCACTAGGTGATTAAGACGAGTCCCTATGATAGCACCTCTACGTCTGGCTAATAGGCAAAGAAGGAGTATGAAAGCCGGGCGATAGACAGAGCCTATCTCCTCCTTAATCAGTTTAGGTTTGCCAACCGGTAATTTGTTTGAGTCACCAGCTCTAGGAAGGATGTCGTCTAGGACTGAAGAGGCCTCCCTGGCCTCGTTTCTTAGTGTTTTGTCCGAATGAAATGAAACTTTGGTCATAACTAGTTTATTAGAGGTGGTGATCCCCAGCTAGCATCAATTGTGATGGATGGCTCTCGTCTGGGTGAGGCCCCGTGTTTTGACAAGCTTCTGGGTTTGACCTTTACTCCTGATCTGAAATGGAACACGTACATCAAGTCTGTTGCCAAGGTCGCTGGAAAGATGGTGGGATCCTTCTACCGTTCCAGAAGATATCTCACTACTGATGCAATTCTCTATCTATATAAAAGCCAAGTACGTCCAAGGATGGAATACTGTTGCCATATCTGGGCAGTAGCGGCCAAAAACAGCCTATCATGCCTTGACAGAGTACAAAATAGACTTCGTGGCTTAGTGGGGGGTGCCCTTTTCTCTACCATGCAACCTCTCTCCCACAGAAGAGACGTTGCGAGCCTATCCTTGTTTTATCGTTATTTTCATGGCAGGTGCTCGTCTGAACTCCAATCTCTGGCCCCCCTCGCCAATCTTTCATGAAAACATCCAGCTGAATCCACTGTGAAAAATTTCCCCCACTCTATATCTGTGCCTAAATCAAAACGCGGATTCCATGAACAAAGCTTCTTTCTTAAAACTGCACGGCTGTGGAACTCTGTTCCGTCTCCCTGCTTCCCACCTAACTACAACTTGGAAGTCTTCAAGTCCAATGTTAACAAATTCCTAATGAACCGCCCCCTTAAATAAACACTTCATCAAATCTCCAGACTAACATAATGTACTTGCAATAACCCTTATCCCTGAGTGGCTGCCGGGCCTTGATAAGCGGTGATCACTGTGTAAAAAAAAAAAAAATTATATTCAAAACATCACATCAAAACACAAGGGTCTTCGGCATTTTTTCTCCGTTCTACAGCATATGTTTTAGATGGCCTCCATTTAGCTTTTGTTTTTGGGGTCACCCTGTATATGAGACTTCATGCAAATACCGAAAAATATACAAAAATTATACCGGACGCCTCCTAAACGTACGCCTACAAGAACACCATAAAGCTGTGATACGGACGGAGGTCGAAAAGTCGGGACTAACTGATCATATATGAAAATAAAAAGGAGCACCTCTCTTTGTGGAAATAATTGACAGGGATGCAAGATGGAGACTCGGCTGACTAAAAGAATCAGCATATATGCTAGAAAAAAGTACTAAGTGAACCAAACTGACAAAAACATAGCATTAATCGTAGAAAAAACAAAAATTGTACAACTTTAAAATTTCGGCGATGGAATGAAGATAATCTTCTGTCGACTTTGTTAGAATTCCCTCCCTTTTTTTACCAATTTGTGCACACATAGGAAACGTAGCCATAAAACAGAGATCAATCCCAGAATACAAAAATATATACGGAACCAGTCTCCTTTTTTTCCAAGACAAAAAGCAACATGCCTGAAGATGGTCGAAAGCCAAACAGCCCGAAATATTGCACAAATAAAACTTACGATGAGAAGAATAGTCCGATGATAACAAGTTTTATAAAAAGAAATAGTTTGGGCAAAAATAAGGATATCAAGAGTAAAAGGGAAAAAGAAGAAAACACATTCAAAACAAGATAAAAGTTAAAAAGAACTCGAGGAATGAGGGAGTGTAAAGCAGCAGGACAGGAAAGGGATGTTTAAGAAAATTATAATGAAGTTTAGTAGGAGTATAAGGGAGATAGTGGCAGCAGTAAATAAGACCAATAATAGCAGAAAAGAAAAAAAAGCAGACCGGGAAGAGGTAGATAAAGTAGAAGTTCAAACAGAAGACAGAAAAAAAGAAAGAAAGAAGAATTAATAAGAGATAAAGAATGAGAAACAGAAAAAATAAAAGTGAATAGGGAAAATGAATAGATAGTCGCTGTATGAGTATGAATATTATTCAAAGGGAAACGCATATCATTAAGACATAGAATATAAGAATCGTAGAAAAATTAATAAATATACTAGCATTAAAACAGACACAAAATAGTAAGGTGAGATTTATGAGATGCAAAATGAAGAAAAATACAATATATCAAAGCAGTAGATAAAAGGAAAAGCAAAATATCAAAGAGAAAAAGAACTAGATAAGAAGTAAAATCTATTTACTATCTTTAATATGATGAAGCACGTATTTATTCCCTGCCATACATGCACGTTTCTTCTTAATTCTCATTATATATATATACATATATATATATATATATATATATATATATATATATATATATATATATATATATATATAAACTCTCCCGAACCTCTGTGCCTACAGTCTGTAATGCCCGGATAGTTTGTTCAGCCTCATAAGAATATGATAATTTGCGTAATTTGCACAGAATTCTGAGATTCAGAATTCCATGGGTCGCGGCAAAATCGAGTCATCGCTAACGTTGTCTAGTCCTTTTGTCAACCGGAGTTTTTTGTTTGTTAGGTCAAATTGTTCTCAGGGTCACGTGGTCAGCCGACGGTAAAAAAAAAACACACACACACACAAGAAAAAATTGTGACTTTACGTGTTCGTTGAATGGGTTATTTTGCCTCGGTTGTTTTGGTACTTGCTATGTGTGGGGGACGGGAATGTGAATTGGGTAAGAATCGGACGTTGTGCTAAGGTTGGAGGGGAGAGTCATGGACTGCATCATTTATCCATGATCTTATATGGCGGCTGGTGGGTTTAGCGAGAGCTTTTTCCTGTCTTAGGCTCCTGAAGCTGGTTTGATTTGTAGAGGATGGAAGTCGCGAACAGGGAGTCAATGGTGAAAAGGATTCTGTTTTTTTTTCTTCTTATTTGCATCCTTCTTCTTCTTCTTCTTCTTCTTATCATTATTATTATTATTATTATTATTATTATTATTATTATTATTATTATTATTATTATTATTACCATTATTAATGTTATTATTCTTCTTCTTATTATTTTATTATTAATGTTATTGCTCTTTATCATTTTACGTTGTTCTCAAACTTCGTCTTTATTCATTCTTCTCTTCTTGTTTATTCCTCCTCTTCTTCAATCTTTCGTTTTTTTTTTTCAACTTCTTGATATTTTTCGTCTCATTCATATCGATTCCCTTCTTCTTTTTCTAGACATTTTTATTCTCTTCTTCTTTTTTATCTTCTTCAATTGCATCGTTACGTCCTTCATCTTTTCTACGTTGTTCCTCACCTTCGTGTTCCTCTCCAATTCTTTTATTCTGCACAATCGTCTTTCCTTTTGATTTACTTTTTTCTACTATTTCTTTCTTGCCGTCGTTCTACATGAATGAGATTTCCTAGAATAAACTTTTTCTTTCTTATTTACCTTCATCTTCATCTTCTTCTTGAACTGCTGCCTCTTCTTTATTTTTTTTACATGTTTCTCCTTCGTTTTTTTCTGCTTTTCTTCTATTTTTTGTTTCGCTTCATCATGTACATTATATTCGTTTCCTTTTTTTGCTTTTCATTTTCCTCGTCTTTATCACGTCGTTTTTCACCTTCGTCTTTTTCTAGACATTCTTCTTCTTTTATTCTTCTTTTTCCTCTTCGTTATGTCCTTCATCTTTCCTTGCCCACTTTTTCTTCTTGTGCAACGGCTTCCTTTTTTCATTTTTTTCTTTCTTGGTGTTCTTTCACGTGAATGAGATTTCGCAGAATAATGGCGTCCATTGCGTGAGACTTAAGAATGCTGCGTTCAGGCCAAACTGCATGTTGACTGACGACGATTTGTTAACAAAAAAAAAAAAAAAAAAAAAGAGACGCAGACAATATATAGAAAATACATCTACAAGGACGAAAACATATATATTGATTCATAGATGTAAACATATACATACAAACACAAGCACACACAAACAGATATACACATATGTATATCTGTATATATATATATATATATATATATATATATATATATATATATATATATATGTATGCATGCATGCATTGTGTGTGTATAAAGAGTGAGGTTTTCGAGTTGCCTAATAATCCAAGTAAACGAAAAAGAGGAATATCTGAATATTTCTGATGTAACGACTATTAAGTTATGTTTCATAAGAGATGGAGACAGTGTTTGTGTGTGAGAGCGATGCGCATGGATTTATATGAGATAGAATACAGATTTTCAAAAATCAGAAATTAACCGAATCAAGACAAAGACATTTTACACATAAAAACATCTCTATACCATTTTGGAAAGAATATCCACAACAGAAATAGATAACTTAAAGATTCCTTAATACCCTAAAGGAAGACTTTTTGGCCTTCGTGAAAATTATTATGTATCCAGTTTTATTTTATTGTTTATTAAAAACGCACACACGGATACACGATATGATTTGGGAATCTAAGGTAGGACGATTTCCTGGGATGCTTGAGGTAATGTAGTGAATGAGAACTTAAGCTAAGATCAAGCATAGACTAGCAAAGGAACAGTGATGAGGATGACTATAAACACCCCCTCCCCATGTTTGAGTGGCCTTGTGCCTAATGTTTTTGTTTATTACTGTTTTGTTGTAAACCTTAAAGACTACTTTTCTTCTCCCTTGTCATGTTGTAAATTTGGGGAAAGAAGTCTTTAAAACATAATTATTAGATCAGGGTTAAGGTTTCGAATGAAGCAGATTTCATTTTTTTTCCATCATATTTCCCCTTTTGGCAATGCTTTCAACCATTTGTTTGATTAAAAATTCGATAATATGCGTAAACGCTTACTTTCTTAAGTGGTCTTATGATTTTGACCAGGACTGTATATGTGTGTGTGCGTCTGCGTGCGTGTGTATGTGTATGTGTTTGTGTCCGAATAACAAGATATATTAACTCACAAATTGATCAATCTTGTGGTTCACAGTCTTATAAAATTTTTTGGGGCGGAAATATATAAAATTATATAAGACAATCCTAGCAACTAAAATAGCTCAACATACTAGACAGAGATAATTAAAAATTGTAGGTTTTATCTCTATATATCTATAATAATGAAAATGTATGTGTGTGTGTCTGTCTGTGTACACTTCTCTACCAAATAACTCTGTCGATTTTCGATCTACAGACTCGAGATTTGACATTAGGGGTATTAAGATTTGGAAAATCTTTTTAATTGGTTTTCGGACAGAAATTTGTCTGTTAAGGGGTGAAAGTTTAACGATTGGACCTTTACGAACTCTACCGACCTCCTCCACCAATTTTGGGTCTAAACACTGGAAATAATAGATATAGGTTACTTAAAAATGGATCTAACTTTATAATTCGATTTGAGCCCCAAACAATAAATGTTAAAGGGTCATAATTGAGGTCAAACTAATTGCATATAATTTAACTCATAATGAAATAACATTACCCGTGATAATAATGAACACAGAGATATTTATTGTTTTTTTTTTTATATACAACAGAGGCGTTCAAAAAATCCAAATGAAATTAATCAAATAAAACTAGACTTTACCACACTTTTCTCTTTACCCGTTCCTTTTAAACAAACAACTTGAATAAAATAAAACTAAACTTATAGATTAAACACAAAAAATTAAACATAAATAAAGTAGATAAAAGTAACAAAAGAAAACGTTATTAACAAAATCACACCTGATGATGATCATTGATTGAAAGCAATGGAGAAATATGGCAGACAAATAATAACTCGGTGACATAATACAACATTTTCCAACCAGAACTAAAATAAATGCTTGGCAGATCAAAAAAAATCAAAAGAATATATAGATGTGTGCGTGTGTGTTTCACTTACCAATGTGATAAACATGTTTACCTGCGATAAACACTAACATTCATAATTGTCTTTTCGTCTCTGACATATAATATCTCTACGTCATGAAGCCATTTTAGTGTATATAAAGCAAGTCTAATAATATACATGCTCACAGACACAGGGAAAGACACGCACACGCACTGCATGCAAATAAATATATAGTAACACGTTAATTAATTCCTTGTAAATCCTTAACACACCCTATCTTTCAAGCCCAATATATTTAATATCTTTTCCGACGAAGTTTAATACCAAACTCTAACAATGAAAATTATTGAGTAGATAAAATGTCATTACAAGCAGACCGACCGGCGTTGCCCGGTCGGCAGATACGCTTAAAGATAATATTTTAATTCATGCATATTACTTAATTATTATTATAGAGATAAACGAGACTGATTCAGTGTTTGACAGACTATGGATTCCCACGTAGGGGTGCCTGCGCATGAAATATTTGTAGCAGGAGTTGCGCAATTCCAACCATACCTCTCCTGAGTCGGCATTGTTAAATACCAGTAGCAAACGATGTGTATGTACAGGACAACTGGAAACAAATGCCGAGATAAGCGGAGAGCATATACAGCGCCTAGAATTCCCAAATGGTAACCCATCTGGTACTAACCAGTCAACGTTGCTTAACTTCGGTGATCTGACGACAACCGGTGTATCAACGCGATTATGCTGTATATCATAGAGACAATTTTCTACCGATATATATATATATATATATATATATACATATATATATATATATATATATATATATATATATATAGTTTGCGAGATAATGTTTCTGAATGTTTTAGATGAGTACTGAATTTTTATCTTAAACACCAAATGATAATATTTTGCGATTGTTAATAATTTTCCAACTGCTTGATTTTAATGAAGACGATAATGTTTCTGACTTTTTGAGATAAGGATTAATAATTCGTATTATTTCGATTTTTCGATTTCGAGTCGCTGTTCTTACTCGCAAGGAATTCATGGCGTAAGATATTAAGTAGCTGATAAAATCCAGATATTAGTGACGCTTTTATTGGGGTTAAAGTTTAAATCCTCGGTGTGGGCGATGCTCAGGATACAATTGCGAATCACATAGGACTTCTACCAAGTGTTGTCTGATGCATTAATAATTCTCTTGTTTCGTTTGAAATACCTTGCAAAGTTCCGAATTTAACAGAAACAGAAATATTCCCAAGTTCAACAAAAAATTAGAGAAGTAAGAGCTTACATCGACTCAAACGTCGTTAAAATAACACAAAAACGAGAAAATCAGTTTTAATAATCTGAATAATACAAATGCATAAGACAAGTTTTAAAACGTGTTCGGAAGATTTTTTTGTCAAAGTGCATTATTCTTTAAGAACACTTGCATGATGCAAAGTACTTGATGGTCGTCAAGCGTGAAATGAATTAGATCTTCACGGTGTCATTCAATAGATAACTGAACACAAATTTTATGGCGCCAAGATATGAAGCCGCTTTATGTAAGGAGCTAGCCTGAACGAAAGATGATTATCGCAAAGGCCGATCTCGACAATCGCTCCTTGTCCTGGAAACACCAAACTTTTAGATAGGTAAAAAAAAATCAGTCGGCAGGAGGGAAATCCACAATCTGGAAAATGTTACAGGAATCAAATGTATTACAATAGTGGTAGAAAAATATCGAATTAAAAAGGTCCATTAGAGTCAAACGGGCTGGACACACGAAGCATGATATAAATCAAACAATTCTAAAGCACATATTTCATAATATTATTTACAAAAGTACTGAGACTAACAACATCACGTTTGTAAGAGAGAGCTTGTAGTGAATAAAACATGATGGGGGCTAATCAAATTCAGATCCTTTTCTGCACTTTATCAAGCCCCTTTCAAATGGGACAGAGAATCACCAGCCGAAATCGGACAACAATGCCTCATACATGGCAAGATAGTAGATTTGTAGAAATATACAATAATCTCATATGCAAATAAGTATTTGGAGTGATACAAAAATCGATTCATACGAGTCGCAGAATGATAAATGGAAATAAAGATTTGATGCGAAAGAAAGACCAAGACATTTTATCATGGAGAGAAATTCAGGAAGAAAAGGGACACGCATACGATTGAAAGACACAAGCTGAGTTTTACCAGGATTAAATGATACTCTAAGATTACATAAAAATACATTAAGCTCTGTAGTAGTGAATAAAGAATATTGAGTTTATCTGCTGATTCCTACCTTTAAATGTAAATCTAATTTGATACTTCTTAGTATGATTATATTCAATTCTTAGAGAACTAATTAGCATACTTTTATACATGCATGGATTTTGAAGTATTTTCATCAATATATTTGAATTGCACATATTATTATTTGTGGAATTTCTATATATTTGTTAAACATTTTTGTAAACATATTGTATCTCCCCCTCTATCTCTCTATCTCTATCTCTCTCTCTCTGTTTTCTCTTCATCCGTTCTCTTTCTCGATGCCCCCTTTTTCTATCCTATTTTTCCCTTTCAATCTATAAAGAGAGGTCGTCTCCCCGTGTATTTATGTACAGCTGCACTTTTCATGTTCTTATTGTCCAGCTTTTATTTATATTGTTTGTCATTCCCGATTTCATTGTTAATACAGACGAAAAACATCAAGTTAAAACAAAAGCAACAGTATCTGTGTTTTAGTTAGAATATAATTATGAAAACAAAAACTCAAAAACTGCTAGGAATTATCTAATAAAGCGATCGTCTGATTTGGCTCAGTGGTAAGAACGTCGAATTTCGATCGATTGGTTCCCGGTTTCGAATCTCGCTGATTTCAGTTACGATTATTACTCATAAATCGATAAACACATGCCGTGAATAATTATATTTGATAAATATATGTCTCTTCATATATAAAAACATCGGGATAATGAGGTAACAATTATTTAAACCTATCACTAGCATTTAGGTGAAACTATTTCCGGTATAAATCATTAAGAATCACAAAGAAACATAAATGAGACTCATAAAGGCGATTTATGGCGTGTGGTATTTATTTACATAATATAGTTCAATGGTAGAGCATTGGGTTTCAGTCTATGGCTTTTAATCAATATACGTCTAATACATATAGATAAGGTGATCAGTCCGCGAGTAATCATTACAGAAATATGTATATAGAAATAAATGTACTTATCAATATATATACTTACTTGGCTTGACTTCGCGAACGAAGATCCTATGAAGGGGGCTGTCCACGTCGACTGCAGGCACGCTTGCGACTGACGAGCCCGATGCGGGACACGCAGGTTTGGCCGAAGTGACTGCAGTCAAAAGTCGCCTCAGGTACGGCTGCTGAAGCTTCCGGGATCTTCCTCCTGCAACGTGTTTCCCGCAGACTCTCTGTGCGGGAGACCTCAAATGAGGCTACAGCTTGGTGGACAATGCGTTTTACTCGTTGATAATGTGCAAGAAGGCAGCAATGACTGCGCCACGGAGGTCCCGTGGAAGTTCTCCTTGCTCCTAAGAACTTGAAGCTTGCTGTGCAATGCTGAGCCTCCATATTTCCAGATATCTGGTGTGATCCTGTCAATTACTGCCGCTTCGCTACTCCTCAACTGTTTTATGATCTCAGTGAGTTTTTCCATGGAGGTAGGTTCATCTAATTCTAATTTGGCTGATAGTTGAGGAATGCAGAGTGTTGCTTAGTCATGAATGACCCGGTAAACTGTAGAGGGACTGGAAGTGCTCAGACCAACGGTTAAGCATAGACGTTCCATCCGTGAGGAGCGTGTTGTCGTCCACACTACACAGAGGACACTGGATGTGGGGCGTGGCGCCATACACTGTATTGACGGTTTCATAAAAGGCTTTGTAGTCACCAGCGTCCACATATTTCTGATGACGCCACTCTCTAAAAAGGCGCGAAGCGAACACAAATGGACACATATCTAAGGACATGGCAGAAACACTAGAGGATGACCTCCTATCTGTAGTGGAATAGAGACAAAAATGAATGGTCACATTTAATGCGGCCAAGACTTAGCTTGTTTCCTTCAATAACTACAAGAAACCTACTCTACCACCAATAGCAATGACCAAGAACACACTACCTGATAGTACTTCCTTTAAACTCCTCGACATGGGAACATGAACTGGAATAGATACATTGAGAACATTGCCAGGACTGTTGCAAAGAAGGTGGATTCTCTACCGTTCTAGAAAATTACTTACGCCTACACCTCTATAAGGTCACAATTCGCCCATGCATGGAGTACTGTTGTTACATTTGGGCTGGTGCATCTGCTGCTTGTCTCTCACTTACAAGTGGCACTGTGCCTTGTTTGGGGTGAAAATTGATTAAAAAACACATATTGCTGAGTTATTACTGTGAGGTTGGACCACCGCTCGTTCCGTATCACTTTAAGCTTGCACTAGAAGTTGCTGCGGATGTGAAGGAAAGCCGCTTCCCTCAGTAGATAGCACGGCCGAGAAAGGTACGGCTGGGGGGGGGGCGATCTTTTCTTCCCCAACAATTCCCGTATCTCTTAGTGGTTTTCATGGAAAAGCCTAGGACCTTCTCAGATCTTTGCAGAATGGCTTTTTTTCAGCTGATCCCAGAGTCGTTAAGGTGAGGGAACTTCTGGGCCGCTCTCGGTTTTGTAGCTAAGACTGCAAGCCTGCCTGAAAGACAGCTTTCACTTCAGCTGATTTAGCTTGCTAAGCTTGTACGCTTTCCTGTGTGCCCCCTACTTCCTTGGTTTGTGTCTGAAGTGAAGCCGAATTTTGCAATGCACTAGGCGGTGGTCGGTATGGGATTCTACGTTGCTCATCACTCCGGTGCGTATGATATCCCTGTGGTCTATTTGGCGTACTAGAATATAATCTATGAGGTGCCAGCGTCTATCCTTTTGCTTGAAGATAGAGTCTGTGATGACAAGTTGAAGTTCCATGCAAAACTCTAGCAGCAAGCATCCATTGACGTTGCAATTGCCAACGCCAAGTCTGCCAAACACTCATTTCCAAGCAACTGCATCCCGGCTCACTAAAGCGTTGAAATCGATCAGGGTTATCACATTATCGGTTGTAGGATTGCGCCGGAGGAGATAGCAGAACTCTGGGTAAAATCTGTCTTTTTCTGCAGATTCAGCTTGAAGAGTTAGAGCATACACACTGAGAAGCGTTTCATATTCCTTATTCCTCAGAAGGAGCCGCATGGGAATAATGCGGTCAGAATGACCAGTTGGCAGGCTTTCTAGGGTGGTAGCGGGAGATGTTGTGACCATGAAGCCGACGCCCGAGAAACGCCCCATCCTTTCAGGTTTCCCTGACCAGAAGAGGGTGTATTTAGGCTCAAGTCTGTTGCTATCTTCTTTGTCAAGCATAGTTCTGCTGTTCCAACATGCCAGGTTATATATATATATATATATATATATATATATATATATATATATATATATATATATATATATATATAGAGAGAGAGAGAGAGAGAGAGAGAGAGAGAGAGATAGAAAGAGAGGGCGAGAGTGAGAGAGAGAGAGAGGAATATATAGATATTTTTCAAAGAAATAATGTTCCAACACGATGGAGAAATAAAAAAAAAATCAACAAACCAAAATTATTTAAATGTTCGTCAACATTTTGTCTTTATTTCAGGATTTCATCGGCATGATTGATTTAAGTAAGTAAAATACAAGTTTGATACTTCTTTTCCTATTAAAAATTATTTATAACGAACTACATAATATACTTCGACATGGATTTTCGAGCAACTAAATAAAAGTAGATTAATTAACATATTCTTTGAAAATGAATTTTTAATAACTATTCTATTTTATATGGTAAACGCTCAGTTCCATTTATGTATATTTTTTACATTGTGTTTTATTGCATATCAGCTGAGATAAAAAACTATATATATATATGTATATATATACATATACATTTATATATATTTCTGTAGAAATACATTTTCTTATGATATATCAATCCTTATATAAGAAGCTCAATTTGCAGAGCAATATGTAGAATAAATGACGAAAATTCATATTCCAAAATTCACGATATAATTTGTTCCTTTAAATAAGTAGATTTATACAATTCTTGACAGTATCTGTTTCGTAGCGCTAAATCAATCACTTAATTATTATATCAATTAGTGAATCTATCATGCCTTAAACTCATCAGAATAAATAGCAACAATAAATCCGTCAAAAAGAATTGAAATGTGATTTGACATAGTGAAAATCAAAAAATTGGAAGAGAAGCTTCAGTTACATTTATAGTTTTGCATTACGCCATACTGAATTTTTATCAAAGTCATTAAACCCAACTATTCGTACTAACAATTTGAATCAATCTATAAATCACCAACTAATATGTTCTATTTAATAATTAGTATATTTACTAATTCTAAGGTATGTATACATACTTATGAAAATGATATCAATAAATTATAAAATATTATATATGTTTGTATATACGAAACTAAACTAAGCTACGAAAGGAAGCAAAACCACCTATTCGTACTTACAATTTTAATTAATTTATGCATCTTTTACCAAAATGTTCTATTTAATAATTAGTAAACTTATTAAGTCTAAGTTATGCATACATACTTAATAAAATAATATCAGCAAATAATAAAATATTATATATGTTTGTACACACGAAACTAAATAAGCTACAAAAGAAAGAAAACCTCAGTATTCGTATTAACAATTTTAATTAATTTATGAATCTTCTATCAAAATGTTCTATTTAATAATTAGTAAATTTATTAATTCTAAGTTATGTATACATACTTGTGAAAATAATATCAGCAAATTAGAAAATATTATATACTATACTATTGTATACAAAACTAAACTAATATTTCCTAAATTTAGTTAATGAGTATATATATTTAAGTAAATATACAATTTGTCTTAGTGGATTTACAATGGATATATCTTATTATAACTGTAACATTGATTTTTACATTCATTCTAACAATTAAGCATTTGGCTTATACATTTGAAACCACTTATCAATCAATTGTTAATCACTTGTTGCATCATATACATTTTATTTTTAGATCAATATTTGGAGACAGACTACTATAAATACAGTTTAATAGTATGATTATTACCATTTATTTATGTATTTATTTATTATTGTTTATTTATATTTATTTATTATTTATATTTATTTTTTCCTAATCCATAAATTACCTTAATTAACAAACTCATCTTTACCATCTACAAACATTACAATTAATCTAAGTAATAATAGCATGATCCATTTCGATCCCCTATACTTTTTAAATATCTAATTTTTCCTCGACTTTTAATTATATAATACAAATGTACTCTCTTTTAATTTTTTATTTATTGATTGTATTTATTTTATTTGTTAAATTGATTATTAGTCTTTTTGTTTTTATTTATCCTTTTCATTTTTTTAATGACATCACATTACAATATATTATGTGTAATATATTAACATACTTACCTTCGTTGTTTATATTAATTATTAATTTAAATATATTTTGCCATTCTTTATGCATCATCATCTATGGGTATATATATATATATATATATATATATATATATATACCCATACACAAACACACATACAAATGCATACACATACCACACACATATATATATATATATATATATATGCATATACACATAATATATACACCTATGCGTACATATATATATACACACATATATATGTATTTTTTAATTTTTCAAAATCATGTTTTATTTAAGACCGTAGGTAACTTATTACATCTAATTATACCACTTATAAATTACTATTATAGAATTTAATACTATTACTATTATATACTAACATGATAATTTGAATTCATACTAAATGGTACAAATTAAACATTCATATCCTTCCTTTTTATTTACTGATCCTTAAAACCATTGTTATATTGGGAAAAAAAACTCATAAATTAATTAAAATTGTTAGTACCAATACTTGGATTTTCTTCCTTTGTAGCTTAGTTTAGTTTCGTATATACAAACATATATAATATTTTATAATTTGGTGACATTATTTTCATAAGTATGTATACATACCTTAGACTTAATGAATTTACTAAATATAAAATAGAAAATTTTGGTAGAAGATTCATAAATTAATTAAAATTGTTAGTATGACTAGTTGTTCTTTTAGTTTAGTTTAATTTCGTATATACAAACATATATAATATTTTATAACATGTTGATATTATTTTCATAAGTATGTTTACATAAATAACTTAGAATTAATAAATTTACTAATTATTTAGTAGAACATATTAGTATAAGATTCATAAATTAATTAAAATTGTTAGTACGAATAGTTGGGTTTAATGATTTTGTTTGATAAAAATTCAGTATGGCGTAATGTAAAAATATAAAGGTAACAGCAGCTTCTCTTCCAATTTTTTTTATTTTCACCATGTCAAATCACATTTCAATACTTTTGGGCCGATTGATTGTTGTTATTTCTTCTGATGAGTTAAGGGCATAATATATTCACTAATTGATATTATAATTAAGTGATTGATTTTATGCTACGAAACATATACTCTCTAGAATTGTATAAATCGACTGGTTATAAGGAATAAATTATAAGATGATCAACATCGTGAAATTTGGAATATAATTTTTTGTCATTTATTCTATATATATATATATATATATATATATATATATATATATATATATATATATATAAACATGTTATTGGCTGTGTGTGCACAAAAAAGTATCTATAACCTCTACTCTGAATTCTTGGTTTACAGACTTGAAACTTGATATATATAGAATTTAGAGCTCTTGGCCAAATTCTATTCTATTTTTCGACAGTAAAATTAGATGCTAAATATGAGTTACAAGTGGTGATAGATTTAATTTTAGGAAAGGTTTGGTTCGTGCTCAGTAAATAATAGCGACAATTCTAAAACTATTTGTCACACGATTTCGGTGAAACATGTTAAGAAAACCGAATGTTCAGTTTCTACTCTCCATGGTTCTTGTGGTATAGAGGCGTAAATGATTCAAATTGAAAATAAAAGTTCTTTACCATGGCAGTGTAAGTTGAATAAAGTTTATTCAGCTAAGAAGGTTACGACGCTAGATTGATAACTAACTGGATGGCTAAACATTTTGGTTTCGATTCTAGCGGATGGCACACAAATAGTTTAAATACGTTTAAAATCATTTGGATTGGATAATGATCAATAGAGAATGAGTTCTATAATAGTGAATAAGAAATGAATATTTGAATATAATATGCCTACTTTCCGACAGAACACAATCAAGCGACCTGCTAATATATATATATATATATATATATATATATATATATATATATATATATATATAAGAAAGGTGATAGATATATACGTATATAGATATATGAATAGAAAGGAAGAGAGAGGGGGAAGAGATAGATAATGAATAAGAGATAAACTGATAGATAATTTGACACAGATCTAATTTTCGGATGATTTTACACAAATTATTAATAATAACAGCAGGCCGACCAGCGTTGCGCGGTCGTAAAATACGCATAAATATTATAATTTAATTAATACAGTAATTAATATATGTGCATGCGAATATTATGGTGTTTCTTTTCTAAACCGTTCACTTTTTGTAAGTGTAAAAAAAGAAGAAAAAGTATTCGAGTTGAAATGGGAACAAAAACCGATAGACGGTGAGTCAAGTACGATGCCACAACGACACGATCGGTGAAAGATGTTTTCAAATTGATTATTCGTAACATAAGTAATGTGTTATGTGAACCATTTATGCATGCGCATTCTATTAACAGTTAGTAAACAGATATAAAATTGTGGACTCCCTCGTACCGATTGTTTAGTTTTAACCCCTTAGCAGATATTTTTCTGGATGAACACGGATTCCAAAGTTTTTCACATATCTGAATACCCTATATACCAAATTCTAAGTCTGTAGATAAAAAAATCGTTGCGTGTATATAATTTGAGATCTTCACACACATTTACACACACACACACACACACACACACACACACATATATATATATATATATATATATATATATATAGCAAAAATTGTAATTAGTAAAACCATGAAGAAAGTGTTCAATACTATTGCAGAGCAATTGCAGAAAAAATATTCTGTAATATCTGATGAAGTTACTGGATCGTTAATACAATTCGGTAACCGAAACATGTGTAACCAAGCAGATAAAACGGGAATAAAAAATGAAACCCATATAAAGATATACATATATATATATATGTATATATATATATGTATATCTTTATATATATTTCATCTACTTTTATAATGTTTCACCATTGCAAGTAAGACCAGACTATGCATTAACATAAGCATTCTCATGACAACTGACTAGGCGTTACTGCATCCGTACAGACAATCGGAAATGATCTTCGGTTTTGCAGTACCATCACTAGTAGATTGCCTTACAGGACAAAAGAATCTTTCTATCAGCTTTGGTCGTAGAAGAATTGCCCTCACAACAATTGGTGAGTTCTATCTACCTAATTTATGGTAAGACTCTAGAATACCAGAGGGAGGCTAACAGATGTTATATATGACCAACGTGCTATTGTGCGATAAAAAGGCGCTAGGATACGTGTGGCATTGTGCATGCCCGCATATTTATGTGCTATTTTCATAAAGCAACAATGGGAGAATTCTAGGCGCTGTATGTGCTCTCCGCTTATCCCGGCATTGTTTCCACTTGCCACTGGTATGCAACAATGTTGACTCAGGAGAGACGTGCTTGAAGACTGCGTAACTCTTGCCACACAAATTTCACGCGCAGGCACCCTTATAGTGGGTATCCATAGTCTGTGAAGACTGATCGAAGCCCCGATACACGCACGCACACACACAAACACCCCCCCCCACACATATATATATATATATATATATATATATATATATATATGTGTGTGTGTGTGTGTGTGTGTGTGCGCATGTGTGTAAAAATATATTTGGAATGGTGTCATGAAGAGTATGATAACTATTTAGATATATATATATATATATATATATATATATATGTGTGTGTGTGTGTACACTTACACACCGATACATACATTAGAAATTATACCTTGTATATTTATGTTCGATAATTAACATTATAAATATATATATATGTGTGTGTGTGTGTGTGTGTGTGTGTGGGTGTGTCTGTGTACAACTTGTTCTCTGCTATATGTATTTTTTGTAAATAGAATAAATATTGTTTAAATGAATATATATATATATATATATATGTAAGTTCGTATATACAAAATATATGTCCATGTACATTTTTATGTTTATATAGATAGAGATATTACATCTTAATCGATCTGTACATATATATGCATATATGTGTATAGATAGACAGTTATATATATATATGTATATATATATGTGTGTGTGTGTGTGTGTATACATAATCTTATATACATGCGTACATATGTTATTTTTTATGTATTACTCAAATGAATTTTAAGTGTATCAGCTGGAATCATTATAAAAAATTACTCTCTTCGCAAAAATAAAACCGATAATCTAAAAAAGGAGCATCTATTCACATCTATCACAGCTGCGCTTTTCTAAGAAATGAAACAATAAATAAAACGAGAAACGTTAAAACTTTCTCACCTTCTCTCGGTGACACAACCCTTGAATGAAAATACCATATTAATTTTCTATGTACACTTAAGGGTGTGGTGTTATGGATATTTATTTACACTATGGGAATCCCGAGTTCAAACCTAATCAAAGCTTACTCATTTCTCCGTGAACATCATTGACTATTTTATGTACAGACGATTCCTAAACGGACAACTTGTGTTTAATAAACCGTCTTCTCTAATTGTCTTCCTAACGACTAATAAATTTACATATGAAGAAAACATTGAAAAAAACCCTAATTATTACGCGATTTTATTATCATTTCTTGATAGTTGCAGCTATGGCAGTAATTATTTGTTTTCATTTTCAAAATATGTGATTTATAGATTTTTTATAGTGATTTTTTTATCTTTTTTTAGCGCCTGATTATTTCGTCGCGTTAATTATTGTTTAGTTTACGCCGGAATCTTTGTTATGACTGATTAGCTGGCAGCTCGGCTTTGCCCAGTCGTACAATACGCTTAAATATTATAGCTTAATTTAAGCAAATTGCGTATGTATCACTATAGAATCACTCCTCTATTGAATATTCTATATTATGAGAGACAACTTGCACAGTGGACTAATTTGCAAAAAAATAAAAATATAAAAATAATAATTCCGTCCACTGATGACGATGAATGGTCTGGAAAAGTCACTTCAGATTGATGCCTAGTTATAAAATGCACAGACGAAAAAAATGATTTGAACAGATTTGAAATTTACCTTTTTCTGTTATCGTAAATTGAATCATGAATAAGAAAAACACTTAAAATAAAATGGCGAGGTACACAGGGGCTTGAACACGTGAACATTCAAACATTATATATTATGAGAGACAATTTGCACAGTTGACTAATTTGCAAAGAATAAATAAATACATAAATTAAAAATTAATAATGAAAATGACATTAATCAAATTCCGTTTGTATACATAATCCCGTCAACTGATGGTTGGGCTTAACGATAGATTTCCTGGAAAAGTCACTTCTCATTAATGTTTAGTTTTAAAATATGTAAACGAATAAATAATTTTAAAAACAATAAATAAATAAATTGCAGCGATTTAATTGTACCTTTTATTTATTGTAAATTGAACTCATTAATAAGAACAAATTAATATAAAATGGTGAGTTGCACATGGGCTTGAAGAGAGGATCATTCGATCTGTGGTCGAATGCTTTTGCACTGAGCTATCTGTTTTGTAAATGATCTGCTGAAATGTTATCATCCTCCTTGGTCGGTGTAATGTAAAACAATCCCCTGTAAAAATTATACTTATATAAGATGGAAAATCTATTTTTAAGATCCGATTTTTTCCATATTTGATGAATTTCTGCACAAAACAAAGCTAAAAACACTGCCAGATATATAAATTACCTTTGTGTACAACTTTCAAAAGATAGGCTCAGTTGTTTCGGAACCTATAAGGAAGCCACTCTCTCATACACATTAAGCGAGCTTTATATAATAGTAGAGACATTGGCAACACAGATAAGCTTGTTTATTTTATAAACCAGAGTTTTCCAAACTGGGCTCCACTGAGCCCTGTGGCTCTGTGTCTCAGGCTGAAGGCCCCCGGAAGCTCTTTCTTTAAAAGAACCAATTACTTTATACAGAAAAATTAAATGGCTGCAGACATTTACTTATTGATCTATATTACTGAAAGGAAACATGAGACGTACAGTGGGTAGCAACATTATTTGGTACATTGCGTTTTCTCGAATTTCTAAAAAAAATATCAAGTTAATTTGAATGAAATTTACACGCAATCTTTGAACAGATACTATCTATCTAAAAATATAACGGAAATGAAGATATACTCAGTTGAAAATATTTATTAACAAAAAATCAAATTACACATATGCAAAATTATTTAACACTTGTCAAATTGCATTCTTAAGCAAGCATTTTATCTTGCTACCATATTTCAACCAATCAGAAATTTCATTCTTAAACAGTCATTTAATATTACTACAATATTTCGACCAATTAGAAGGCACCCCAGGGTTCAACTCATTATAGGTCAGTTGATAACAGCTCTCAAACATTGAGCAGGTTGCCTTTTTCATTACTGTTTTAAAATGGTTAAAACAAATGGAATTGAGCAATGATATTCGCCAGGAAATCATAGCAAAGCATAAAGATAGAAGGAAGTACAGGAAAATAGCTTCAGAACTAAATTTGGTGGTGAGTACAGTTGGGGCTATCGTGAGAAAGTGGAAAACAACGAGTGGTAATACTACAAATTGTTATGAAGCTTTCGTAAATTAGATGACGTTACCGTTCGTTACATTGCTCCTAACGTGAAAAAAGAACCATTTCTGTCTCCTTCAGAAATTCAGAAGGATTTGCAGGAAGCAGATATTGAAGCAAGCAAGGACACTATCATTGAATCGTACTAGCCTGTTTCGAGATCACCGAGAAAGACTCAATGGTTTAGTCCTAAACATATGAAAGATCATTTAAAATTTGTTTATAAATATCAACGTGAAATGGATGATTTCAGGAACAAAGTTCATGACAGCTCTCTCCAAACTCTACAACAAATGCCTTAATGAATTTTACTTTCCGGGCTGTTGGAAAACTGCTTCTGTGGTACCAGTATTCAAGAATTCTGGCGAAAGAACGGACCCATTAAATTATCGCCCCATTAGCCTTCTCGTACTTTTTGCCAAAATATTTGAGACCTTAATTAACCAAGCTCTAATCCAGCACCTTACAGATGCTAAACTTCTGACTGACAAATAATATGGATTTAGACAAGCCCGTTCCACAGCAGACATCCTAACTGTAATCTCTCAACGTATATACCATTCACTGGATAAAGCCAGGGAGGAGTGAGTGGTAGCTCCAGATATATCTAAGGCTTTTGACAGGGTATGGCATGAGGGTCTCCTCAGGAAAATTAGATCATACGGTGTCACTGGTAGAATACTAAACATATTTAAATCCTTCTCAGATAAGAGAAAAATCCAAGTTGTCCTTTACAGTTATACATCTAAACAATATGATATAGATGCAGGAGTGCCCCAAGGGTCTATTCTTGGACCTCTGTTATTCCTAATATTCATAAATTACCTCCCCGAAAAATTGCCTCTGAGATGGGTATATATGCTGATGATACCACACTCTATAACAAGCACGACAGGAAAACAAATGAACACATATCTAAAGAATTGGCAGAAACACTAGAGGAAGACCTCCAATCTGTAGTGGAATGGGGACAAAAATGGTTGATCACATTCAATGCCGCAAAGACTAAACTAGTTTCATTCAATAATTACAAGAAACGTTCTCTACCACCAATAGCAATGGCCAACGACACTTTATCTTAGAGTACATCTTTCAAACTGCTTGGCCTAACGTTCACAGGAAACATGAGTTGGAACAATTACATTGAAAGCATTGTCAGGTCCGCTACAAAGAAGGTAGTGTCTGTGTACCGTGCTAGAAAACTACTAACACCCGAACGTATCCTGTACCTCTACAAGGCCACTATTCGCCCATGTATGGAGTATTGCTGTCATATTTGGGCTGGTGCATCTGCTACTAGTCTCTCGCTCCTAGACAAAGTTCAAAAGAGAGTCGCCAATCTGATAGGTCCTGAACTGGTATTTAAGGTTCAACCTCTGTCCCATCCTCGAATTGTTGCATCCATCTGCCTGTTCTACAAGTATTTCAATGGAGAATGCTCTGACGAACTGCAAGCAGTTGTGCCCCCACGACGTGAACACCCCCGACAAACCCGGTAGGCAGCTAAATCTCACCCTTTCACATTAGATATCTCTAGATGTAAAAGATCTTTCTACTCCAGTAGTTTCTTCCTCATTCCAGGTCCCTGCTTCCCCAACAGTACTGACGTGCAGAAGTTCAAGTGTAACGTGAACAGACATCTTGTCGCCCAAATCTCCACATAGTACCCCAGTAAATGTTAATCCTGATAGTAGCCCCCTACACCAAAGTGGCAATGTGCCTTGTTTGGAGTGAAAATGTAATAAAAAAGAAGCTCTCGTGCAGATTAAACAAAAATTGGGCCTTTCGGTAGAAACATGCGCACTCGTGTATGGGCGAAAAAGGGCACAGAATTTAAAGCGTCTAATACCATTGCCACTGTAAAATTTGTAGGTGGGAGTGTGATGATGAAGGGCTGCAAATGAAGTTGGGAGGAATCGTAATCATAAAAAGGAAAATGAATGCAGAGAGATTTTATGAACATATCAGTTAAAGAGTGCCGCAGATTTTGGAGTGTGCCGTGACTTTATCTTCCAGTGAGAAAATGATCCCAAGCACAAATAACTACGAAATGGTTTAATGTTAATGGAATTAGTGTTCTAAAGTCCTATAGTGGCGTAACCAGTCACACAACCTAACTCCCATAAAAAGTGACCAATATTGCAACAGTAATAATAAAACTAATTACATGAATATTAGAACAAAAAATAGCAATAGCCCAAACTCGAGTAACATCCATACAAATGAAAATAGTAAAGTAAGTAATAAATAGAAAAGTTGTAACTTTAGAACTCATGCACCTTATCTGCCATAATATAAAAATGTCTTAAAATATAAGTGTTTACCAAACAACGAAAACTTTTAAGGAAATCCTATTATATCGATACAATTTCTTTACATCTACAACCAGATATAACAACAATAAAAGCATATTCAATAACGAAAAAATACTGGGTAAAATCAGCACTACCCACTAATTATCAGGGGCTAAAAGAGTACAAGCGGGCGCCAATAGCCACATAGAAATTTATTTGATAGGCAGTATATGCAGAAATGTATACGACCAGTATAGAATATCCCCCAATGGTAAATTTAAAGCACTTAATTATAAAGTCCTAAAAATAATCAAACTATCAAGAAGATAAATACACAGAATACAATCCATCCGCTGATAACAATACACGTAAACGACAAAATTATAGACTAACTAGCAGGATCCGTTAACCGGCGTTGCCTGGTGGAAGCAACCCTTTCCTCGCAATAAATAAACTACGGTAGTTGATAAACTGCAGGCATTGTTTGAATCTAAAAATAGCAAATAAAGGAATGCGTATATCTGTATCCAATTAAAAAAAATTATATAAAATAGTCCATTAGAATAAGAATAGAAAGTATAAAGAGACTTTCTAGAATCTAGGGATTCTCACGGCATATGAACTGTTAAGATTGATAGAAAATAACCATGTTTAGAACGGCTTTCGGAATAGACGTTACCAACCTTCCCTTAGAACATAGTACCCTCTTTTTAGTTTGGGGTGTTAAATAAATAACCCCCCCCACCCGCAAATGAGTTTGTGATAGTGTCGAAAGGAAATAAGTGCACTTTTGTATCGCGTGAGAATAAATCTGTGAGGCATTGAATTACAGTGCAGACTACGTGGGTTTATATCTCCAGAATCACTTGTCTGCGTAAACTTTGAATGATATTTTCCTAATCAGGATAGAAGAAAAAATGTAAAAGTGGGCATTGTAACGAAACATGGGGAGGTGGACATAATGTAAAAATTTACTCTTCAACCTTTTAAAAAAACAAAAACCAGTTTACCGTGCGCGCGTGTAAAAGCAAGAAAGGAAATGCGAAAAGCACATACCACACCTGCTATTCAAAAATAGCGAGTCATTTTAGTAACGGACACTCGTAACGTTGTTTAATTGTGGTGATCTAACAACAACTGATGTGGCAACGTGATGATGCACTATATAATGTGGTTAAGTATGTTTGTTTTAAAGCATAAAGTGTAATGAGTTTATGTGTTAGAAACAACACGGGCAATCTTAATGTGAATTACATACTGCTGCTATTTTATTAATCAATTTTAACGTTAAGAATGAAATATGTACTAATATATAAAAAAAAAGTATCCAGTATAAATTAAAGTATTTGGCATTTGTCATTTTGTGTGTAGTGCTTACACAAGTGTCAAATAGGAATGCCTGCAAAATATATCAACAAAAATACGTTGATAACAACGTCATAGAAAATGCGAATTCATGAGACAAATGTTCTCGAACAAGGGAATAAACGACAATAAAAGCGGCGAGTGCAGCGCATTTAAAAGTTTAAGGGACACCATTTTGTAAAGATGGAGGAAAAGGCGGAAAGAAAAAAAAAAGGCTTACAAGAATTGAAAAGAAAGGCTGCGGATAAACATATTTACTAAAACATTTTGCACATGACACGCATATTGGACAAGCTGATAAACGTAGCTCATTCTTAATTTGAATGTTAAAAATGTTAATAATAATAATAATAATAATAATAATAATAATAACAATAATAATAATAATAATAATAATAATAATAATAAAATATTAATAATAATAATAATAATAATAACAACAACAACAACAATAATAATAATAGAGACATGTGCTTATTCTATTTGATACAGTGGTTAAAATAAAAAAGTATGCATATTTAAAAAAAAGCATATGCAAATATAAATAAAACGAATTATAATGCAGATATGTCGATGCATTATTTTCTTTTATTGACACAGGTATTTAACCATGTTTTTTCTCGTCGATTTTTTACGTTGTATTTTTAAGGTTAATTCGAAAAGGGAAACGTCTCAAAAGAAAAGGGCATACTTCCTTATTTGATGTGAATCTCAGTAAAGCGATGAATTATTCTTGGTGTTTTTTAATCGAATTCCGTTTAGGAAGCGGCAGAAAATGAGCAGAATAACACCTTGTACACACACAAATACACGCAGACAGACAACCAGATACACACAGACATATAGGTATACGGGGCCAATATATAAGGAAAATCATATACATTTATATAACATGATACATAAAACATACATATATGCATAAGCAGAAAGGTACACACATATTTAGGTAAACAAACGTATGTATACACACACGCATTTATATATGTGTATGCATATATATATACATACATATACATATATATATATATATATATATATATATATATATATATGCCCATTTCCTTCCTACAGAAAAAAAAAAAACGTTGCGAACCTGTCTCTGCTTAGTTACTATTTTCACAGCAAGTGCTCGACTGAACTTATAGTTCCCCCTTACTTTCATAATAAATACATACATATATATATATATATATATATATATATATATGTGTGTGTGTGTGTGTGTGTGTGTGTGTGTCTATGTGTGTGTGTATGTCTTCCTGAATACTGTAAAAAACAAGGTTAGTGGCGTTATAACGTCCTCAAAATTTAAGGACTTTACAGACCCGAAACTTTAAATATCGATGAGTGAATAGATAATTATTTTAACAATGCTTAGTGATTATAAATACGTAGAATAAGGTGAATTACACACACACACACACGCACACATATATTTATATATATATATAAAGTTTGTAGTGTGTATATTTGTATATAATTATACATTTTTAACCAATATTTTTTAAATAAAATCCCTCATTGTATCTCTACACACACACACACACACACACACACACACACACACACACACACACACACACACACACACACACATATATATATATATGCATTTGACTGTTGGAGTACGTATATATGTTTTCATATATTTCTAATTCGTATAACTTCTTTTTAAATAGTCCATAATTAATATTTACTGTTAGTCATTTGTGATTTTTAACTTTGTTATTTTTCACCTATACAATAGGAAAGGCGATATTAATAATTACATGCGTATGCATAGTTAATAATCAAATAAACAAAAATCGATCCTTATTTACAAGTTACGTTGCTTACACGATACATTCCTAGGTAGTGCTGTGTAAGATCCTGTGAAATACGTTTTGTTATAAAATTACAAAGGAACTTACTTCTTTTTTTTGTCCACCTTGCTTTTACGAATAATGAATTAAAGGAAATAACAAGATCTTTGACTCAATTGTAATGAAAACGAAAATACGAAAATCATTTTTATTATACTATTATGAACATATGAATAAAGAGATATAGAAAAATAATCGCCAGTAAAAAAAAATCAAAACACATCCAAGAACAACAAAAAATAGGAATAAACGACAATTGGCATACATAAGACCGAATAACTCCGTAAATGTCAGAAAAAAAAACATGGCGTGGGTCTGTTCAATCTTGTCTACGAGGGGAGTGCAATAAGTAATGCCCCTGACCTACTTCCCATAGCAATAGAGATACGAAACTTGGCAAAGTAATTAGTCTTTCTCTACATAAGAACCAATCATAGTTAAGCATTTCTCCCATCGTTTGATGCAGCTCTGGAGACTGTTTTTGTAGAACACCCCAGGTTGATCCTCCAACGACGTCGTGACTTCGGAAATCAAGGCTGCATCATCTGGAAACCGTTTTCCTTTCAAAAACAACTTCATGGGTGGAGAGAGGTGAAAGTCAGAGGGTGCACGGGCAGGAGAGGAGATTGGGGAGGATTTTATAACCACACGCCCGTGCTTCTGATCTGGCGACATGCTAGTTGTTGACCGGAGCGTTGTCCTGCAGGAGGAGGGTACCTTTGTTGATCTTGCTCCACCTCTTGATTTTGATAGCTTCCCTTAATTTCCTCAAAAGTGAAGCATAATAGGCTCCTGTAATTGTGGTACCCTTTGCCAGGAAATCTGTCACCCTTACTCCGTCCTGGTCCCAGAAGACTGTGAGCATGACCTTGCCAGCGGAGGGCTGCACCCTTGCCTTCTTTTGAGGTGATGAGTCCAAGTGCTTCCACTGCATTGACTGGGCTTTGGTCTCTGGATCATAGTGATTGACCCAGGTTTCATCCTATGTAATCAGTTTTTGGAAAAACATTGACTCATCTTCTTGGCACATCTTCAAATTCATCTTCGAGCACTCGGCATGTTCTCACTTCTGGGATGGTGTGCGCAACCTGGGAATCTGTCTGGCAGACACCTTATGCATATGCAAATGGTCATGAATGATAGTTTCCACATACCCTGTACTAATTTTGACATCTTGGGCTATTTGGCGAATAGTAATGCGCCGATCTTCCAAAATAGCAACCTCAACTTGACGGACAGATGCCTCATCAATGGCAGAAGGGGGCGTCCAGGTCTTGGAGCTGTTTCCACAGACTTCTGGCCATGTTTGAATTCACAGTGCCAGCGTTTTACAAGGCCATATGATGGGGCATTATCACCACAAGTTTATTTCATTTCATCAAAAGTCTCCTGTGGTGTTCGTCCTTTCAAATACAAAAACCGGATCACTGCTCGACATTCAACAGGCTCCATTTCACACCTGACCTAGTTAAAACACCTGTAAAACAGAAACCACAATTAATTCAGAGCTGTAATTTGCCACATAACCCGTAGAGATATAAATCATTACGCATGCAAAATTTCAGTTAGATCAGACTACTGGCAGTGGGTCAGGGGCATTACTTATTGCACGCCCCTTGCATGGATACCAACTGTAAGGTTGATTTCGCATGCAATTTTTAAGCAAAGATTGCACAACCCTATGTACTCCTGAGGCGACGCTGCTTGATTTTACTGGTAAGGAGAAATTTATGGCAACTGGAAAGAATTTCAGGATCAATGAAAAGCACAGACAACAACTGATATTCCCAAATGGTAAAACCTTCTTATGAAATGACTAACCAATTTTTATGATTTCAGTTCAAATAAAGAGTTATAGCAGGAATTGAAATGCATCTTACATATGCCTTATTGTCACCGACGGACAATTTCAAAAATGCAATCTGGACGCGGGGACACTTCAGGCATCGAACATAATTTTTAGAGTGCCATAAGACATTCAAGGAAGGCAAAGAGTCAGTGAGAGATGATGAAGAGTGTGTGAGAAGTAAGGAAGTCAGAATACCAGATTTGATTGGCCAAATACAGACTTTCATGGATAAGGACCGTCATGTGTCTATAGAGACAATAAGTGCAGTTTGATGTAAGTATGGGTTCTGTACATAAAATTATTCTCGAGGAAAATGTGCGTGAATGCACCAGTCTACAACTCCATTCTGGTTTCAAAATATTTGACCAAGATGGGCATCAAGAGGGTTCGTAACTTATTGTCTAGACCTTCTGTGACTTGTAGTTCTTCTTCAAGCTCAGGTAAAACCTTAGAAGCTTGAGACAACTAAGGAGATAAAAGAGGCTGTGATGAGGGTCATTGACATGCTCACACAAGAGGGCTCTCATTTATCCTTTCTTTTTATCTTCGTTTTGAGTGATTCACAATATAATGGCCATGCTTGCTATAAAAACAGTCTCCACTTACGCGATCTTAAACTGTTTAAAAACAAGGGTTATAATTGGGAACTTCGTGACGTTTTTCGAAGATCTGTGTCTGGACTACTACAAGCCCAGAGCTTTGAAATCCGCGCGAATCAGTACAATAGAACAGACACTGTGTGTAATTAGGGGCTGACCAATTGTGAATAGGTTTCTGTTTTTATCCCCAAACGAAATGAGTGAATATCTTTAAAGCTATTTAAATATTTGTAACAATTGTTTGTTTTATATAATGTCCTTTTTACAGCATAAAGCAGTTTAATATTCTGTAAATGAATAATCTTTAGTTAACTTCAAAGACTGACTTAATCTGTGTCTAGCCTTGATATGGAGGACTGGCATTAAATTTGTTAGAAATGGTATGTGAAAAATGTCTGATAATCATACTACTCCAAAAAGTATCTCACATCTGAAGCAACCATCATTCTGTTTAAGAGTAGAATAGTTCGTAATATGAGGTACCGGTGCGAGATTTATGGATATTCAGCTCAGTGCACTATTTTTTCATGTACAATATACAAAACTGACTAGAAAATTTAGCGTCAGATGATGTCTTCTTTTTCCTAAAACGTTGCTAAGCTTTCTCTACTCTATCGTTATTTCCCTGTCAAGTGTGTTAAAATCGATTGTTCCCATATTAAAAGATTCACAATAGATCCTTTTCTAGTTGAAAATAACATTCCTTTTTTTTCTATGTGTTTGTAAAACGAAACGAAATTAAAACTATTTAAAATATTCTGGGGCCACTTTTCACTTGAGTAAAACATTGTCGTATTCAAGTAAAATATCAAAATAGCATTGATGCGCCGTCTACGTAAATATTCAGATCTTTTCCAGTGTAACGATGTTGCATGGTAGACGACGCATTAATGATATTTTGATACGTCTTTCTCACTTACTTCACTTCCACCAATGGTGCAAGCTGCACTAGATGTAACTCTAATTTTAACTTCACTATCAATAATGTTTTGCTTTTTTTTAAGTTTTTACATAATTTTTACACACCAAGCATCTATATGTGTAATATATTATTATAGTGCCTTCGGCAATAATAACTCTTTTTCGAAAAAACAAAAACAATTATATAGTGATCTGTTTTTCAAAAATGAACGTTATCTAGCAAAAGTCAGAATAATATTGGATGTTTTCTGCTATCTAATTCTTATACACTACCAAGGAATATATAATCTGATGTACAAACCATGCGGTTTACTGTATACTCTGTCCCGTTACAGTCATCTGCACCAACAAAGGTTAGCAGTAATACAAAAAAGTATGGATGGTTCTACACGAAGACTTCACCACTGTAAACAAATGATCTGTGTGAATTTCCGAGAAAATTAGTCGTTGTGGCGAAAGCTTGTTCGTCGAAATCGAAGAGTCCATCATATATACATATATATATATATGATTGCAACGTCTTGTCAGACGAGTGCCACTCCCTCAGACGTTTAAAATCCATGAGCTCAAATGCCTGAGGGAGTATCTATACAAAGATGATGTTACAGAGTCTTAGCTTTGTACGACAGCTAAGTCTCTCTCTCAGTTCAAAATGTTCAGATCCAGTAACAAGCAAGAGCAAGATAGCCAGCAACAAGTTAAACTGCAGACCAGCTTAATACGGGTAATAGTCTTCCGCTTTATGGTTTTTTAAATCAGAGATTTGCTTCTCCTAGAAAGGTTGCCTTCACCACGGCTTACAGGGAGCCCTCTCCACCCCAATACACACACACACACACACACACACACACACACAAATATACACGGTGCTAGTTGGCCGTTGACCCAGAAAAAGAGTTCATTCACCCTTTGGAAGGTCTTGTTTTTAATCTTTCAGGGAGACTAGCCGCCCTCCTCACCAAACAAGTCCGGTGGGGGAACCAGTTTAGTCGCCGGTGACCCGACCATTAGGCAGGTAGTACTGGGTTACAGGGTACCAGTAGCACATGACATGACCTGACATATATATATATATGCGGAGGGTGTATGTATGTGTTTTTGTGTGTGTGCGTGTGTATGTGTACTAGTAAGAAGATATGACCTTCCCCGGGATTGAATGAGGTTTATTGTAATGTTTCACCTTACCATATTTTATTGTAATCGAAATCGGTGATACCGTCCGTTTTCAATCAAATAAATAAACTGCCTACTGTAGTTTGGGGACCCACCGGAATGCACCAGGAGGAAGCCTTCCATGCCTCCCGGAAGTTGCTTAGTCCACAATGCATTCTAGTTTACATTGCACTATAGAAAACCTACTGTTGATCTCATAAAATTAGATTTATATAATGTTTTGAATTGAGATTAAAAATACAAGTCAAGTGTCATAGCTCAATTGTTTTCTAAACAGAAACATTCATTTTGAACGCGCTCCTATTTTAATAAGTAACCTACTCTTTATTTTATATGCCGAACTTTTCAGTTTGTGCGGTAATAAAACTTCTCAGATGCACCGGTGATATTAGGCTATATAAAGCGTCAAGTGTAGTTACAAACGCTTGTTACTACTTTCCTCGGATGTTTTCAATTAGCAAAGACTTCCAATACAAAACATAATAACAGGACTGCCAAGCATATAAAAATGTTTTGTGAAATTAAAAAAAGAATCGTCCAAGCCTTAAGGAGATCATAGGGCATCCTCTTACTCTCTCTCACACACACAGACAATATTCTTTTGTATAATAATAATAATAATAATAATAATATATATATATATACGCACATATATATACATATATATATATATATATATATATATATATGCGACGGTTGTGGGTTCAATCCACGGCTAAGGAAAGGTGTTTGTCTAGCCGCACTGATGAGTTGTGATACAACGGAACAGTACTGGATGTGGATGACAATTAAAACCCCCCTCTTTGGGTTGAGCACTTTGTAAATATATTTTCACCCGACGCGTATTTAAAGCGATTAAGCGAAGCCCACTATTAATTTGTTTGTAAACAAGCTGATGGTTCGAGCACTTTGCGACGGGAGGGTGTGTATTTAATACACGGTCTAGGAGAAATATTTACGGCACTGATTCGTAGCCGATTGGTGAGAGCTGCCGACTGTCAATGTGACGGTTGTAGGTTAATTCTACGGCTGAGGATATGTGTTTGTCTAGCCGCACTGATGAGTTTTGATACAACGAAACAGTACTGTATGTGGATGACAAATATATATATATATATATATATATATGAGAGAATGTGTGTGTGTGTGTGTGTGTTGTCAGTTTGCAGTTTATTGCATTGAAACTTGATACGTAAGAAATTTGGACTTCTGGAACAAATTCGATTTGGTTTTAACCTGTAAAATAGCTGCTAAGGCGTAAAAAAAAAATTGCAACTCGTGAGTAGCAGTTTTCCAAAAATTGGCTTCCCCGTATGCGATAATATACATTTAATCGTTAAAGTTGGTTAATTTGTAAAGTTTTCATATGCATTTGTACCTATCTCAGATGGTAACGGATAATACCGGAGTCAAATGTTGGTTTCGGTTCTTGTCGGTGATAGCAATTTATACTTTTTAAGATTTGTTAATGAATACTTTCTATTGGGTACAATATAATAATAAGTAGAGAATATATACGAAATCTGCATGAATCAAACAATCATATTTATGCGTACTTTACGACCGGGCAACACAAGGTGACCGGCAAGAATAGTATATATTGCATACAGGAAGATTTTAAATGAAGAAAAACACAAACACAAACAACTTGTTTATACCGAAAGTAACCGATTTTATAAGACTTTATAAACAGTCGAGTTGGCATCAATTCGCCTATTTAAAGAATAATACGAAAGATTCGTCATGCTAGTCGAATTTTAAAGACGCATTCACAAATTCTTCCAATGCGGTATTGGAAAACTTCGAAAATCGAAGACTGGTCCAAACCAAATAACCTCTATTAATCGCAAAATTCTTTTTTGAAAAAAAAAGAGGAAGAATAAACATCTTTTATGCTGACTTTGGTAATATAACAAAGCGCGGGAAAACCGCCTTTAGCTTGCGCATGCGTCGTGCGTTTCACCGGAGGCCAAGTCCGCGCAAAACAAGATGGCGTTTAAGGCAACTCTTATTCTATGCGCTGGCCGGATGTGCAGACCCTGTTTTTTCCCCGCCAGCGAATTTTCTTTCTCGCTGTTTCGCAGAATTGCAGCCTCTTGCTGTCCCCGCTGGCCAAACTTCTTATTCTTCATTTCTGATTCTAAAAGCAATATCTTTGTCGAGATGCCTTGCATCTTGTTATTGGAAAATATATTTACCTGAAAGCAGTCAGTAGCATACTATTGATGGCAACGTGAAAATTGATCATTGTGATGCTGCGATATTAGTGTTAATAGCAAAATTTTAATCGTTCTCAAGAACATGAAAGGTAAAATTTATTATTAAATTTGCCAAAACCTAACATAAGGATACACATTGTTTTGTTATAAAAGTTAAAATCAGAGCGAAAATGGCAACATTGAAACTAGTAAGAAAAACTAGTCTTAATTAGGTGCACACCATAAATAGGTTTGAAAAAAACACTTAATTAGCATATTTAACTGATATAAATAACCGGAATACATTTCTGGTTCAATTAACGGTTCAGACCGAACAGTTAATTTGAAACAAACTAAGTACAAAAATAAATTTTAACCTGTACATTTAAATAGCTAATTATTAAAGAAAAAAAATGCTATTTACTGAACCTGAAATACGTTCAAAGTTTTTATTAAAGCCAACGACGTAATTATGTTATTTAATAGTCATACTTCTTGTATTTCATAGATATTTGCATAAATAAATTGAAAACAAAATTATATGTATATACAACATCTAAAATCTAACCAGATAAATAAATAGTCGAACACAGAATTAAGTAAAAGACTATTTATCAAAACTATACACGCTACATTTTTAAAAGAAGAACATTTATGTTCATTATATTTTCAAAAGAGAAAGAATACTACATACTGTGTACGTTATATTTGTAAAACGCAGAAATTGTACGGTATTTTTTTTAACAAAAACTATGTACGTTATATTTTTAAAACAGAAACTGTGTACGTTAAATTTTTTAAAGAGAACCATCTATGTTATAGGGTTTAAAAGAGAAATTATGTCCGTTATATTTTTAAAAGGGAAACTATACATCCTACGTTGTTAGAAAATAAAAACGATACACACTATATTTTTTACATGTCCTCATAATTGTACGAACATAGTGACAATATATCTTCATTTGTGGTATATTAGCATCATGCGTTAGTAGAAATCCCAGGTAAACGATGAAAATTAAAAAAAAGTTTTATATTGATGTAGGTAGTTTCTCTAATTTTTTAAATAATTTTTATTTATATAAAATTTTGCTTGCTAAATAAAAAAATTTGAGAGAGATACAGACAAACAGCTTACTTAAATCATGTGTAAGGCTAACAATGACAAGAGGATGTGTATGAAAATCTCGCAAAGAAATAAAGGGAAGAAATGAAATTCATCTTCTTTTCAATTCCAATTATGGACTGTTGAGAGAGGTTTTCAAGGGCCTCCATCTCTGGAGTGGTGTCCCTGTTCAGAAGATCCTCGTAGTGCTCTTTCCATCTATTTGTTATTTCTCCCTTTCCTTTCAGCAGCGTGAGCCCATCCTTAGACCGAAGGGGTGTCAGAGAACGGTAGCTGGGGCCGTATACCACCTTTGTGGCTTCAAAGAATCCTCTGGTGTCCCCAGAGTCAGCAAACTGCTGGATCTCCTGAGCCTTCTTCATCCACCAGAAGTTCTTCAGCTTCCTGACTGTCGATTGGACATCCGCTTTAGCCTTGGCATGGGCAGCTCTTTTAACCTTGCAATCGATATTATTCTGCCAGGTGATAAAAGTTTGCCTCTTGATTCTATAAGCTGTTGGATTTCGGTATCGTTTTCATCGTACCAATCCTGATGTTTCCGCTTTTTATGTCCTAGGATGCTTATACTGGAGCCATGATGGCAGAGGACAGCTTGCCCCAGTGCTCTTCAGCGTCATGCGGATACTGCTTGGGCAGGTCCGAGCTAAGAGCCGCCTGGAGGTGTTGTTGGTAGGTGATATCGCCCAGCTTCTCGATGTTGAGCTTTGGTCGGCTCTGTCTTTTTTGCATCCTTTGCTTCCACATTAAATGGATAGACATGATGGAGCGAATAAGACGGTGGTAGGTCTAACAATTGTCTGTACTGGCCATTGCCCTGGTGTTCAGCACATCACAGCGGTCTTTAGCACGGACAATGACATAATCAATGAGGTGCCTGATTTTACTTCGAGGTTGCATCCATGATGTTTTGAATGCGTTCTTTGTCGGAAAAGTGTGTTTGTGATAATCAGGTTATGTTCTGAGCACTTTGTCAGTAGGAGTGTACCATTTGAGTTAGTGTTCCCAACCCCCTCTCTTCAAAGGGTTCCTCTCCAGTGTTGATGGTCTCGTCCCACTCTGGCATTGAAGTCTCCAAGTTGGATTATCTTGTCCCACTTGGGGGCCCCGGATAGAATTGTGTCAAGGTCAGCATAAAAGGTCTCCTTTATTTCATCATGTGCATCAAGCGTTGGAGCATACGCACTAACCACAGTGCCCATTTGGCTGCCCACAAGTATCAGGCGCATGACATTAGGCGTTCGTTGATGCTCACAGGGGGCTCATTGAGGTGGCGGATGAGGCTGTTCTTTATAGCAAAGCCCACGCCATGGATACGTGGATCTTCTGCAGGCCTTCCTTTCCAAAAGAAGGTATACCCGCCTTTCTTCTCCCTCAGCTGCCCGTCGTCAGCCAGTCGGGTTTTAGAGAGCGCAGCTATGTCAATCTGGGACCTCCTTAGCTCTCTTGTGATAATGGCAGTTCTTCTTTCGGGTCAATCGCTTGTTTTGTTGTCCATGAGGGTCCTCACATTCCAAGTTCCAAAATATAGGCGTAGGTTTTCTTTCTTTTTCCGACCGCGTGGTCGTGATCCCTCTGAATGCGGTAGTCCAGACAGGGTTTTTTTTTAGGCAGGCTATTTTTAGGGGTACCTTTTCTAACCCCCCTCCCCTACTGGGGTGAGCAGAGTGGATCCTAAACAGGGCTGCTCAGTCATGGATGCAGCTGCCGAAAAACTCGGTCCGTGAGGTTAGCGACTGAATCTGGCACCCACCGCCTATGTGCCAGGTGGTACCTAGGAGCTGCCAGACTACACTATCCTGCTCCAGTCACCACTTCCTGGTCGCCATAGGACTTTTTCTATCCGGGAATTAAGGGAGAGCTCTTTCTGCCTCAGTTCGGCAGCTTAATGACTAAAGCTGTCACAAGACTTTTCCATCCATGATGTAGAGTAGGATGTGTTCCCTTTCGGGAGGACGCCTGCGCGTGATGTCTTTTAACGTGGGGAGACTGATGAGCCTGCAGCCACCACACGACCCTTTGGAAGAGGAGGGCCTGATTCCAATGGCGTGGAGAACCACGACGACTGGAGACCATCCTCTGTTGCAGCCTTCGTCCGCCTTCAGTGCTGTTGTGTCATTATTGTCATCATCCGTCGCATCAGCCGTTGAGGTCTTTTGGATCACTCTTACACACACAGACACACACACATACACACATACACACGAGCGCGCACACGCATATAAACATTTAGAGGATCATAGCATTTAAACATTTAAACATAAATAGACTGAAACGACATAAATTAGGGTTCAGATAGTGAAGAACCACCACATACATTTAGTGACACGTATACACATTCTGCTGAACCCATTGTTCCAAGTACATATCACTGTATGGTGATATAGTACACCATCTATACAGCACTAGACGTGTCGATAGTTTTCTTAAGTTGTATGGTATTTGCCCCTGGCGTATATTCGAGGTGAAATAATGACGGAGGGCTTGTGTCCGTGAATATAAAATAATTCCCCTCTAAGTGTGGGGATTAATTCATCCGAAGCTTATTACTAGGTAAGACGCTTGTGAGTAAATCATGCAGTGGCACGTTGCTGAAAATGGAATCTTAAAACATATTTATATTTTAATCTAAAGCGCGAATTTCGAGTTCAGTTTTTGTTCGGTTCATTTTGCGGACAGGCTCATCTATTTCTCATCGCTAAAATCTAATCAACATTTTTTGAAGTACTAAAACCAGGTGCTTACGTAAAAACGTTTTAGATTAGTGACGTCAATACACCACTATTCCTGTGTGTAGAACGTTTTACATAATGTTTATACAAAATGCAACACTTGTAGATCCTGGAGGCCCTCGTTTACTCTCATGAAAACAAATAATATAGTTACGATGATTTTTCAAATCCAGATTAAATAAGGGGATCAATACAGTCAGACGAAGTTAACTCTATTGTTTTCACCAGTTAAGTGTGTATATCAAAACCTTGTTTTAGTTTCATACATTATTTTATCAAGAACAAAACAAACATGTTTATTCTATGAATTATCTACCCTTTTTAAATAAACAATCGAGGTTTTGGTTCTAGATATTACAATGCTCAATTAACACATTCTGTTCGGTAACTTAACTTTGTGTAACCTACTAAGACGAATGGAAAGGTGGCACGGGAGAGAAAAGAATGAAATGTAGACAACATGCGATAAAAAGGAAAAAGGAATACGAGGAAAGAGGAAATCCAAAAGATAATAGGAAACGAATGTATAGCTATTCTAAGATTTTATAATAGAAGAAAAGAAATAAGCTGACAAAGAATAAGAAATAAAAAATAAGCAGGAAAAATATCTGTAAATCTAATGAATATAAGGATATAGAATATCATGAAGAAAATGAAATCGACGAAAAAGCTAAAGAACGATAAGTTATGGAGACAATGAGATAGAAGTAGTAGAAGAAGAAGGAGTATTATGACGAGAAAGGAAATGTAAGAAATCGAAGAACGATAAGAACAGAAAGACAAAGACCGAAAATAACGAACAAGATTGAGAATGAAAATAAAACAAAAGACAAATGAATAATAATAATAATAATAATAATAATAATAATAATAATAATAATAATAAGAAGAAGAAGAAGAAGAATAAGAATAAAAATAATAATAATAGGAAGAAGAACTATGAAAATAATAACAATAATATATATATGTAATAATGATACTGCATATAATAGTATTATTAATAATAATAATGCGTAGAAGAGAAAAAATAAAACAAAAAATAACCAAGGAAAAGGATGCGAGGAAGTACGCATAATTAACAAAAAAGTCTAAAAACGATAAGAAAAAATAAGACGCATGAGAGAATGTTGACCATTAAGTCGTTTCAGGTGCAGCAATGAATTCCCTTATAACGTAAATGAAGATGGGAAGTAGGATAAAAAAGATATGAAGATAAAAGGATAAAAATAACCAAAACTGCAATTATGCCAATAAAGGAGAATGAAAAGCGAAAACAGAAAAACGATCGACGCACGGAAAATCTGAGGCGAGAGAACTGAAAATGGTTAAATGAACGCAGAAGCCTTTTTGATAATTTCAGTTATGATTAGATAATGGTAGCTAATTGGAAAGAAAACGAAACGAACCTTTCAAGTAAGAATCCACATTTTCATTTAACCCGCTTACTGTGCGGTTTTCTTCTATATTTCCACCTAGACCTAGCTTCTATTTCGTCTCGTCTATTTTCGTATTTTTCTACTCCCCTTTTTATCTATATTATCTCTCTTATTTTAATTTCGTTGTCACCAATCAATATCCTTTAGTTTTTTTGTCCATTATCCTTATTTATATGGACTGAAAAGGTACATTATCTGTTTCTCCGGGACGAAATAAAATTATAGACAGGAAGAGTGGTAGAGATTAGAAATATCTTAAAAAATGCTTTGTGTATATTACGCGCCAAGACTCAGTAAAGAAAGGAAAAAATCAAATATGTGAACCAATGAATAGAAGAATTAGCAGTAATATTGCATATATGTATATATATATATATATATATATATATATATATATATATATATATATATATATATATATATATATATATATATATATATATATTTCGTCTTGAGCTTTTCCTTTTTGGCTAGGTTCTCCTTGAAAGTATTACTTCAAGTAATATCTATCAGGATTTTTCATCTGAATTCTATCAGTGTCTTATCTCGCTTATATATATAGTAGCAGTATGACCCGACATTCCCCGGAATGGAATGATGATCAACGAATGCATTTATTGTCATCAAATCGGTGAAATGCATTGTAGTCTACATTGCACTGTAGAGAACCTCTTATTGATTATATAAAATTATTTTTATATATAATTGCTTGAATAAAATTTAAAATAATAAAGTCCATTTAACTGTGCAATTGTGCTTTAAACAGAAACATGCATTTCGAATACCTGCCTAGCATACCAAAGGATCTGCGGTTAATTTTATATGTCTGGTCTTTCAGGTGGTGTGAAAATAAGACCTGAAATGCAATGGTGATTTTAAATTGCATAAGGTGGTTACTTGGGTCCAAATCGCTTGTTCTCTCTTTCATCGATTATCGATACTTTTGGAAGGCATTCCAATACAAAACCTCTGTAAGAACACTTCCATATGATAAGGCTCTAACTAGACCAGCCCTTAACGATAAGATTCGTATTAACACATTAATAATAAATAAAAAAGAGGATAACGAACGTGTTTTCATTAATGTGGATGCATATTATAAAATACGTTTTTTTTTTGTTTTTTTTTACACAGTGATCACCACTTATCAAGGCCCGGAAGCCACTCAGGGATAAGGGTTATTGCAAGTACATCACGTTAGTGAGGAGATTTTATGAAGTGTTTAATTAGGGGGGCGGTTCATTAGGAATTTGTTAACATTGGACTTGAAGACATCCAAGTTGTAGTCCGGAGGGAAGCAGGCAGGCGGAACAGAGTTCCACAGGCGTGCAGTTCTAAGAAAGAAGCTTTGCTCATGAAATCCGCGTTTTGATTTAGGCACAGATATAGAGTGGGAGAAATTTTTCACAGTGGATTCAGCTAGACGGGTGTTTTTCGTGAAAGTTTGGTGAGGGGGGACTAGGGATTGGAGTTCAGACGAGCACCTGCCATGAAAATAACGATAAAACAAGGATAGGCTCGCAACGTCTCTTCTGTGGGAGAGGGGTTGAAGGGTAGAGAAACGGGCATCCCTCACTAAACCACGAAGTCTATTTTGTACTCTGTCAAGGCATGATAGGCTGTTTTTGGCAGCTCCTGCCCAGATATGGCAACAGTATTCCATCCTTGGCCGTACTTGGCTTTTATATAGATAGAGAATTGCATAAGTAGTAAGATATCTTCTGGAGCGGTAGAAGGATCCCACCATCTTTCCTGCGACCTTGGCAACAGACTTGATGTATGTGTTCCATTTCAGATCAGGAGTAAAGGTCAAACCCAGAAGCTTATCAAAACACGGGGCCTCACCCAGACGAGAGCCATCCATCACAATTGATGCCAGCTGGGGATCAGAGCGTTGATGATGTAAGGATAGGAGTTTGGTTTTAGATGCATTAAAGGTAACTAGCCACATCTTCCCCCACTGAACCACGCGCTCGACATCAGAGGAGAGAGAATCCGAGAGAACTTCGTCATTTACAGCCTTTGATGTGTTGCCGTAGATGGTCGTGTCATCAGCATAGATGTCAACGAATGATTTAAGTATGTGTTTAGGGAGGTCATTGATGTAGATCAGGAAGAGAGTTGGGCCCAGGATTGACCCCTGAGGGACTCCAGCATTTATATTGCAGGCCTCCGATTTTTGTCCATCTACCACTACTCTTATGAGCCTATCGGAGAGAAATGATTTAATGATTGAGAAAACATTTCCAGTTATACCGTAGCTGGAAATCTTGTGAAGTAGACCCTTATGCCATACTTTGTCAAAGGCCTTTGATATGTCAAGAGCAATTGCCCTAGAAAGGAACCCTTTGTCAAGAGATTCACTAATCATGTGGGATATAACCGTCAGCACATCTGCGGTAGATCTTGCATAGCGGAAACCATATTGTGTGTCACTAAGAAGGTTATTCCTGATGAGGTGGTTGACTATTTCTCTATTTAATATTGATTCCAGTAACTTACTCATAACACAGAGAAGACTTATTGGTCTGTATTGAGAGGGAGATGACTTATCACCTGAATTCTTAAATACAGGGCAAACTGATGAGGTCTTCCAGGGGGTCGGAAAGCACTTCTCCTTAAGGCAGCGCTTAAATAGTTTCGTAAGTATGGGAGCAAGTTCTGGTTGAAGCTTTTTTAACACTATAATTGGGATGCCATCAGGGCCAGTTGCTTTACTGGAATCTAGGTTTTTTATTAGCTTGGCGACCTCATGCACGGATATTTGTATGTTACCTAGCTTGTTCTGTGTTATAGGAGGAAATATGGGGAGTTGATGTCCTTCGTCGCATAGGGTAGAATTAGCTGCAAAGTTCTTTGCAAATAGTTTGGCCTTGTCTGACGCTGACGGGATAACCTCTGGTCCATTGATAATGGTTGGGATAGAACGCACACTTCTGTTCAGGATCCTATTTGTTATTTGCCAAAACTGGTGGGAAACAAGCCGCTGATCAGCTACCTTGGATTTAACAGACTGGGCATATAGCTCTCTTGCATTTTTTATTACTCTTTTACAGTGGTTGCTGGCAGTCCTGAAAGCAGCTTTAGTCTCAGTGCATCTATTACGTTGGTAGCTATGGAAAAAGTGATTTCTGTGCGCGATAGCAGCAGCACATTCTGGGGAGAACCATGGCTGGCTGTTAGGTTTTTGTTGGAATTTTTTAGATGGTATGAATTGGTCTATGCCTACAATTAACCATTCGGTCAGATCTGATACTATAGAGGACACTTCCTTTTTAAACATGGAGTGCAGAGGTAAATCAGATATGAATGTACGGAAGCTATCCCAGTCAGCCATAGAGTATCGGTATACAGTACGGTGGAGGGGTACGTCTGATGGCTTCTTACATTTTGTTTTTATCTTAACTGATACGACGGAGTAGTCGGAGGATCCTAAAGGAGAATGAACGGTAAATGAACATAGCTCAGGGGAAGTTGAAAGAAAAAGGTCTAAGAGGCTTGCATATTGATTGGGTGTATCGGGCACACGGGTGGGTTCGCGAACAATCTGAGTGAGGTCATAAGCAATGGCAAAATCATGACAAAACCTCCCCTCATCATCTGTCTTATTTGAATGGGTCAGCCATTCCACGTTATGGACGTTGAAGTCACCACAGATGTGGATGTTAGCCGAGGGATGTGAAGACAGTATGTGGTCTACTTTCTCAGATATGCTCTTAAAGATAGTAACTCCGCTGTTGTGGGGCCTATAGAGGGCAAATATAAATGCAGTGGTGTTAGCAAGTGCAACCCGGAAGCACATATAGGGCAAATTAGGATCTTCTCTAGAGATATCCCTGCCACATGGGAAGCCATCCTTGATGTAGGCACATATTCCATGTCCATGGCGATCTTGGGAGTCAGATTTAGCTGTTAAATTGGAGTATCCATTAATTATGAACTCATCTAGGGAAGTGGTCGGCCCTATTCCAGTTTCATATAGAAATAATATGTCCGGTTTCGTCTAGTGTAATTGGGTTTCAACCTCTGGAAGGTTGGAACGTAGGCCCCTGATATTGGAGAAGGAGACCTGGTAGTAGGGGTATACGCTGGAAGATGGGGTTCTAGGTTTAATCGAGTTTTTATTCTGGAGATATTTCATGTTGAGGTTTTGGGATTTGTGGAATAGGTCGGCATACTTGGTTAGAACAGTACAGAGAGGAAAAGTAAGAGAGAAAAAGACAAGGAAAATTTTTTTTTTATTTGTAGCACACGAAAAGGTAAAGCCGTAACAATTACCCACTAGTATGGCATCGAGAGGCCCCACCAGAGACTACTGCATGGTCCAGATCCACTCACCAAATGGCAATACAGCAGTCCCAGTACTTTGCGCCTGCTGATAGGACATCCTCCTTAGTGGTTAATCCAAGGTTCGGGTCCCTGACTATCAGGCGGATAACGTCATCCCAGACAAAACGTTTACCTCCAGCACCCTTACTAGTGACATGGCAACAAGGACAGACAAAGACAGAAAATATCCGACATCTCAGACTACTGGTCACCAAGTAGTACCGACCTTTAAGCAGCTTTTTCTTCACCCTTTGTCAGAAACATCACTCATTGAATGAGGACTGAATGACAAAATAGGAGAAGCGAGAGTTACTGGAGCTGCCGATAACACATCCACTGTATTATCTACTCTCCATTTAAAAAAAGGGGGGAGGAGAAAGGGGAATGGGTACAAGTGACTTATATCTAAGTAGTAAGTCCGGTGCGAACTTAATAATTCATGACACTTTTGGTGATAATCTCCCCTCCCATATTAAGTGGATCTATTATGCCCTTAGCTCATCAGAAGACATAGCAACAATCCCTAAAAAGGAATTGAAATATGATTAGATACATATAGTACAATATAAGTAAAGGATATAGATGTGTGGAATATTTAAAGACTAAGACGGAAATTGCAGATAAAAACTGCCCAAAAAAATGAAATAAAGAAGTAAAATAAAGCATTATTAAGTTATAAAGTATTAAGAAAGTATCTAGAAAAAACGATAAAGTTAAGGAAGAATTATATATCTGTCTGAAAGGTTAAAGTAATAACTATGTAATTTCAAAATTACCATAATTACATTTGGACTTATGTTTACAGAAAGAGATCAGTTCGTTTTTAGAATGTATTATATTGTTACTTTGAGTGGAAATAATTATAGTTATAGCTTCGGTTGTGCAGAGGGGACATGACTTAGAACCTGGAGTATAAGACTTAACTTTTTTATGATAGTCAATTTGATTGAGAAGGGGTTATTGTTAGAGTTAAGTTTTTTTTAATTAAAGTGGATTGAAAAGTTCCTTGGTTATTATTAGAATTATGGTCGTTAAAAGAATAAATGTGGTTTGATATAATTTTCTTAATGAATGTTGAAGTAGCGTCGATACATGTATGTACTTTATTAAAAGCTCGAGGTCTGATATTAATATTAATTTGCTGATTTGTATGGGTTAAATAGTTTGAATCGTGTTCAACAAATGGTGGGACAATGATTGTATGAAGACTATTTTGGAGGAGATATGAGAGATGTTTGTGTTAGGAATGCTGCTAGGAGAAATATTATTATATTCATTATTATTATTATTATTATTATTATTATTATTATTATTATTATTGCTAGTTGTATGATTGTAGATGGAGAGGCTGCTCGAGTGCTATATTGGATTAGTAACTATATCAGATGGGGGATGGGAAGAAGGATAACTTGAAGACGAAATGTTAGTATCTGTTATGGGAGGATTACGTGGGAGCTCAGTAATTGTGCATGAATATATAACATCTTTATGGATGCAATCATTATTGAGTCGGCAAAGATGTTTGTTATTACAATTACAGTTAGGTTTGGATTTAATTGGGAAAGGGATTTTTGGGGTTGATTTAATATTTTTGTTATTAGATGTTAAGGTATTTTGTGCTAAATTAGGCATCGTTGAATAAGAAATCCTGATTGAGTTTTTATTGAAAATAGAACTATATCTGTGTGGGTATTTGAAAGAGTTTTGTACAATGTTGAAGAATTCCTTAGGTATATTAGTTTTGACATTTACGCTAAATGGAGGATTAAACCAAATATTTTTTCTCCTGATGCGACTGGGTGGGTTAGATGTATTGCGATTAGTATTTTTGTTTGGATTATATATGTAGACTGGTTCATTGTTATTGATAGCAGCGGATCTTGTTATTTGAACTGGTTTCTTACGAGTTATATTCTGTGTGATTACAGATTTAAGGCGGTCTGCAGGAGGAGCATAATGGTTGTATTTTATCTTTTCCTTGTATCATGAGTTCCTTAATGCATTATTGAAAAAGTGGCATTTTGATTAAAAGTTTTTTTTTATCAGCAGAAAGAGCAGAAATGTTTCTAGAGACGGATGGTACTATAGATTTTATAATTGAGTTGGGGTTGTTAGAAGATTTATGGACGTATAAAAGCGTAAGGTTAGGTTTATGATAGGGGCTATGAGTTTCGGTGTTCAGATTAAGTTTATCATCTAGAAAATTTGAAGTTTTTTGTTTGGTTCGATAATTATAGAAAGGCCATAGTTATTAAAGAATTTATGTAATTTTTTTAATTGTTATATATATGTATATATATATGTATATATATATATATATATATATATATATATATATATATATATATATATATATATACTGATAGCCTACTTGAATATTGAATGCTCTTATCTTTGGTTATATCGAACAGAACTACTAAACGAAAGATAAGGAATAAAAAGTGTACATCATTTTATTATATATTCATAAAAATAAAGAAGATGTAAGAGGAAACAATGAGAAAAAAGAATTACCTCTTCAGACCATGGCATTTCGAAGCTAAATTCTTATCATCATAGAATGGTTGTTGTTTTCCTCTTAATAGTGTTCTGTTTTTCTAATTTTGAGTTTTGCTTTATTAGAGAAGCATTGGTTGATAACATAATTATATATATATTTGTGTGTATATATTTATATATATGCATAGATGTGTGTATGTGAACATATGTACATACCTCTTCCATATGTTTATGCCTGTTTTGTGTATGTCAGTGTGCGTGTGTTTTTTACTATGCCCTTTTGGTTTTCATATAAGCTGAGTAAAAACGAAAAACAATAGTTCAGCGAAATCCTATTTACAACGACGTCCGTCATTTTTCCCATCGTTCGCCTCCTGGCGAACATGTACACATTTGATTCTTCTTCTTGAGTTTCGCATATTTCTGATTTGCTGTGAGATGCCCCAGTCCGCTCGTCACTCGATCTGGATGCAGGTGGGTGACTAAATAATAGAAACTGATTGGCATGGGGGAGAGGGGGCAAATAAAAGAATAACAAACATAAAAAAAACATAAAAAGAATGTATTAAAAATGAAGACCACATGTATACTGAAACACATATAAACATACAAACAGTTTGTTTTCTGTATGTGTTCCATCTTTCTTGTTCTTCACATGCCCCAACAGTATTAAAATATATCTCAATACGAAGGTGTACACACATATATATATATATATATATATATATATATATATATATATATATATATATATATATAACTATCTTTTTCTCAACATTAATATTAAAAGCCTACTCTTTCTACTTAAAATATCTATATTCACTCATGGCGACTTCATGAAGTTTAACTACATTGAACATCGAGTGCTTATTTATTGCTTATACATATTTGTGGTTTCTTATTAGATTATTGGCTTCAAATCGCTGTACGCTTAATGATTTTGTGTATAGTTTTTACAACGTGCATAATTACACCGAATTTTTAAATAGACAACCTTCAAGCACTCGGCTGTTTATATCTATATAAACACGAATAAACCTAGAACCACATCCTCCAACGAAGAACCCTACTTCCATGTCTCCTTCTCCAACATCAGGGGTCTACGTTCCGACCATCCAGAGGTTGAAATACAATTACAGGAGACGAAACCGGACATATTCTTTCTAAGCGAAACTGGAATAGGGCCGACCACTTCCCTAGATGAGTTCATAATTAAAGAATACTTTAACTAAACATCTAAATCTGACCCCCAAGATCGCCATTGGCATGATATATGTGCCCACATTAAAGATATCTTCCCATGTGGCAGAGATATCTCAAGAGAAGACCCTGATTTACCTTATATGTGCTTCCGGGTTGCACTTGCTTACACCACCGCATTTATATTTTCCATCTATCACCCTCCACAACAGCGGAGTTACTATCTTTAAGAGTATATCTGAGAAAATTGGCCACATCCTGTCTGCTCATCCCTCTGCTCGCATTCGCATTTGCGGTGACTTCAATGACAATGTGGAATGGCTAACTCACTCAAATAAGACGGATGATGAGGGGAGGTTCTGTCATGATTTTTCCATTGCCTATGATCTCACTCAGATTGTTCGCGAGCCCACCCGTGTGCCGGTCAGTACGCAAGCCTTCTAGACCTTTTTATCTCTGATTCCTCTTCTCTGATCTTGATCACGTGGTACAATGGGGTAAACGGTAGATGGTTTCCTTTAATGCATCTAAAACCAAACTCCTATCTTTACACCATCAACGCTCTGATCCCCAACTAGCATCAACTGAGATGAATAGTTCTCGTCTAGGGGAGGCCCCATGTTTTGATAAGCTTCTGGATTTGACATTTACTCCTGATCTGAAATGGAACACATACATCAAGTGTGTGACCAAGGTCGCTTGGAAAATGGTGGAATCTTTCTACCGCTCCAGAAGATATCTCACTAATGATGCAATTCTATATCTATATCTATATAAAAGCCAAGTACGTCCAAGAATGTAGTACTGTTGCCAAATATGGGCAGGAGCTGTTAAAAACAGCCTATCCTGCCTTGACAGTGTAAAAAATAGACTTCGTGGCTTAGTGGGGGAGGCCCTTTTCTCTTCCCTGCAACCTCTCTCCCACAGAAGAGACGTAGCGAGCCTATCTTTGTTTTATCGTAATATCCATGGCAAGTTCTCGTATGAGCCCTAATCTCTGCTCCCCCCTCGCCAATCTTTCTCGAAAAACATCCGTTTAGCTGAAACCACGGTCAATACTTTTCCCCACTCTTTATCTGTGCGTAAATGAAAACGTAGATTCCATGCACAAAGCTTCTTTCTTAGAACTGCACACCCGTGAAACTCTCTGCCACTTGTCTGTTTCCCTCCTGACTTCAACTTGGATGTCTTCAAGTCCAACATTAACAAATTCCTGATGAACCACCCCCTTAAGTAATGACACCTTATCAAATCTCCGATACTAACTATTACTACGATACTCTCCCATTGATTATTGTACACGCAATAACCCTTATCCCCGGGGGGCTTCTTGATAAGTGGTGACCTCCATGTAAAAATATATATATATATATATTAATTACATTGTAGATGTTTGTGCGAAATGTCTCTAACAAACCCTCTTTGAATAATTTTTCTACAGACTTGAAACTTTGTATATAGGGTATTTGATCTTAGAAACACTTTAGATTTAATTAGAGCCTGTAAAAATAACGCATGAGGGGAACAAAATAAATAAATAAAATTCTGGAAAACATAAATCAGCTCCTAAACATGCGTATATACACATTTGCATCTTTAAGTCGCTTACATTTTAAACGAATTGGAAATCTGCATGAATTGAAATATCAAATGTAAGCGTATTTTGCGACTGCATATATGTTGGAGTTGTCAATATAAGCAATACAACTCAGCATATAACTTCCTCTCTATCCAATTATTTAATATATATGGATTTTATTTCATAGTAATTGCTAAATTTGCCAGAAAGAAACATTGTCGAGTAAAGGGTTTATTCACACACCGAATAACCTAACTTTCTTTTACAACAGATGGACATTTTGGATTAAATGAAACCTAAATAACATCTATCCTCATCTATAAAAATCAAATACTATAACTTTTGTTTACCTTTGTTTTGAACGCAACAGATTTTTTTAATGAAAAAAATTAATAAAATCAAATTTAGATAAATTTAAATATGTTATTGAATCAACTTAAAATAATATTTGTAAACAGAGCTGTTAAATGGATTTTATTACTGATAGCCATTAATAACATACAGTCAATTATTAAAATAGATTTATTCTAATTCAATATGCAAATGATGTAACTTTTGTAATGCATATTTCCTTTTATCAAGTAGTATATATAAAACTCATGTTGGTATACACGTGTTTAAATGTCTATTAACATTAATTTTGTGAAACTTTTGTACATATTAATCAAATTGTTAGCAACCAAACAGACGGAGATAGGATTGTTGTGAATATAGATTATCTTCTCTTTTATAATTATAGCTATAAATGATGTACATTTCCGCTTGTCAAGTAGACGCGTAGCAAGATTCTCAATTGAATAAAAGATTACTAGACAGAATCTCTTGTCCTAGTTTCATTAAAATTTACTCAACTAAGAATAGAACAATTTGTGCGACCGGTGCGATTTTCCACAGATCCAGAAAGCGATTCAACCGACAAGTGCTCGAAACATTGGCGAGAGACATTTAAAATTTCATTGAGGTCCTACATTCAGAAAAAACCAAGACGTCCCATTAATAGGCGTGCGCTCCTAATCAACTACCTGTTTCATATAGTCAACAAAATTATCTCGGATTGCGTTACCTACGAAGAAGCAATGGGTGTACTGAATGCTACATACATAAAGACTAAATATGAGATATTTTCTAGATACCTACTTGTGACACGCTGACAAGAATCAGTCGAAACATTAGACCATTTCCTTAGGAGCCTTCGGACACTGAGCAAAGCTTGCAACGTCAGCCCAATAACAGCATTAGAGGTTCAAGTACAACAGATTTTGAACATCTTTATTAAAGGCTTACGTAATGCTCGGGTAAGACAACGTCACAGTATGAGAAATGCTCGTTTGGACAGGACAAAATAAACCTACTTGGCGATACCGCGAGCAAAAGTTTTATAACACCGGACGCAGATCGATTGAAGGTTTTATTTCAGATGTTATCCCTCAGAATCGGCCTCCCTTCGACTTGCTATGGGCATGTTTGCTTACAACTTTTAATGGATTGGATCGTTCTCAGAAAAGATACATCCATTAGCATAAGTAGAGACGTTTCCTTTGTTCGTTCAATCTGTTGAGGCATTCGAAGGACTGAAAAAGGATATTGTGAAATCAGGAATTACAACAATAGACCCCAATATTCCTCTGGTTGTTGAAATGGATGCGTCAGACCGTGCTATTGCTACTTTTTTTAGAAAAGGTGATCGCCCTGTAGCCTTTTTTTAATGACCCTCTCACGGGCTGAAACACCACACCCGCAATTAAAAAGGAAGCCTACGCTATAGTCAAGCCATTAAGATCGGGCGCCACTTAAAACTTATTACTGTCCAAAAATCAGTTGCTTTTATCTTCAACTCTAAGACTACAAGCAAAATAAAGAATGACGAAATAGTGAGGTGGAGAATTGAACTATCTTATTTCTCTTTTGACGTAAGGTACCGACCTTGCAAGGAGAACTTAACAGCTGATACATTGTCAATAGTATGCTGTACGGCATTAAGCGGGGACGAACTACGGGCGCTACATAACAATCAAAGTAACTTTACTCGAATAGTTCATGCTGTGAGGTGTAGAAATGTGCCTTTCTCAGTGGAGGCGGTAAAAAAATACAAATTCCTGCCGAACGTGTCCTGAAATAAAGCCTCGGTTTAATAAACCCAAAACCGGCGTTTTTATAAAAGCAACACAACCGTTTGAAAGACTCAATATTGATTTTAAAGGACTGCTACCAAGTAAAATAAAGAGCCGATATATAGTAACTGTTGGCGACGAATATTCACAGTTTTCCTTTTGCCTTACCTTGTTCAGACATATCGGCTACTGCAATTATATTATATCTGTTCACTATTCGCTATCTTTGGAATTCCTGCTATTATATATTCCGACAGGGGAGATTTTTTCACGTCAGAGTAGCTTGGACAATTTCTACAGGAACGTTCAGTAGCTATAACCCGGACAACTCCCTGCAACCTTAAGGGTAACGGCCAATCCAAAGATAAAACGGTATATATTAGGAAACCCATTAAATTGGCTGCATCAAATAACGGATGTTCAAAATATAATTGAGAAAATTTTCTTTATATGTCATTCAGTCCATATTGCGTACGAATGCCATGCTACACGGAAGGGTTTTTACTTTTTCAGCGACAGAGTTCGGCGGGAGTTTCGCTTCCGTCTTGAATATCTCGACCCGGTATTGTGTTTCTGAGACTACATGCACTTTACACCAGGAACGATCCATTGCTGAACGAGGTAAAGCTCAGAGAGGCGGACACCCTAGTACGCTCTAGCACGACATGCAGATGATAGAGAGTCTAACATGTCTGTCAGAGACCAAGCACCTTCTAGAGACGTACCAGGACCGTGGACAGCCCCTGAGAATAGACCAACCTCAGCCGACACTGAAGCCCCTCCAGAAGATCATGGCACTGAAATTGCTCCTGACACGTCGTCTAATGACATTGTTTCGATTGAGGATAGGGCAGACACTCCGGATGGGCCAACATCTGAATATCTGAGAGATAAAGAACTAGCACCGAAAAAACGTATCAGTAAGAAATTTGGTGGGAGAGAATCTTGTGAATATGGATTATCTCCTGTTTTATAATCCAAGCAATAAAATATGTACATTTCCGCTTATCAAGTAAACAAGTAGTAAGATTCTTAATTGAATAAAAGATTACCAGACGGAATCTCTTGTCCGGTTTTCATTACAAGGATCTCTTCTAAACGATTTACTTAGGGCCTTAAAGCACGTTTTAATTCTCGATCTCACATATTCATTTACGTCAAATAACATTCAATAGAATTCTTTACAGATCTGCAAATAGTCACTGAAGAGACTTGTACACTAGGGTAGAAGAAGATTCTATTCTAAGTACGATTATTGAAGTTTTACGATCGCTGTGATCGATTTGTGACAAAGAAAATTAAAAACAAATATACATCATAAGATAATCGATTATTAAAATTCCATGTTGTTAAATACTGAAGAGGGCAACATTTTTCATATAATATTTGCACATTTTATTGCAATGGTGTTAATTACTGCTGGCCATTAAGGTGACTGCCGATTTGACTTCAATCTAGAAGTGCTTAATCTATGTCTCATCTATTGTTGCATAGATGTTCTCACAATCTTATTTGGGGTTAGGGTAAAATAAATGGTGGACTTTTTAAATGATTTCTAGGAAAACTGCTGAATGTGAACGATCAAATCGCTCAGAAAAATTTTGAGTCAATATTCAATTCTTAACCATTGTTTCTGATGACATAAAATCTGAATTCGACTTCTGAAACCTTTGTTAAATTCATTAGTATTTGTCTCATCAGAAACAATGTTAATTGAATTAGAAATTATTACTCAGTATTCATATCGTTTCATTATTACGTTAGTAAACGGATTTGATTCTTTAAACGATATGATTTAATAGTTACCTCGAAAAATTAAAGTGCAGATGTTGAGAACCGGGATTAAAAACGAGACCTAATTTGTCAAGGATACTCATAATACTAGGGACTGGTTTGACATTTTATATTCTTTAGAAATTCACTTTACCTTGCCTAGTGTTTTATTGTTTTTGTTTCGTAATGAGAAACGCATAATTTATTATATTTCTTCATAATCATTAAGGAAGATTATTTAACCCTTCATAAGTTGAATTATGTAGATGATAAAAAAATAGTTATTGTTAATTTTAATCAGTTTAAAGGGTAATGGTGATATGATTTAAACACTTTTCACTTTGAGGATTTTTCATTATGACTTTTAATAGTTATACTACCACTGAACATTTTACATTTCAAAAATTACCTTAGCATTATGCATAGTGCTTGAAAAAAGTGTGTTAATAACAATAATCGAAACCCTCCACTTTCTGAGACAAGTGACAGCATACTAAATGTCAGCAATGGACAGCTTCAATTTAGAACTGTCAGATACTGTGCTAATAGGTTTTATTCCGTTATATTAATTTATTTATGACTGAACGTATTAGTCTAACCAGTCCATAAAATATTAAATTAAAATAACTTTGCTGGCTAGAAAGAAAACTATACAGATTAAGCTTTAGCAGAATACAATTAATAGACAGAGGAGAGATAGTGGCGGCTTACATTCTCTTTGTCTCTCACTAGCTGCTTTAAGCGAGCAATTGCTATTAGCGTACTCTATTTTATTCTGTTTTTTTTTTCCATATATCTCTCTAGCTATGCAACTGTTTCTGTCGCTTCTTTCTCTTCTCTCTCTCGCTCTCTCTCTCTCTCTCTCTCTCTCTCTCTCTGTATAAAGCTTTTAAAAACGTAATACCATCAAAGGTTTATATGAAAACAACATTATTTGCCTGCTTTTATAAGTAATCGATTCTTATATATATATATATATATATATATATATATATATATATATATATATATGTATATATATATAACTACTTAATTTACTCACATAAAATTAATATGCATATAAGTATAGATTTATGCATAAACTTTAAATATTTACAGCAAAAGTTCTTATGAGCATAAGCCTGAAGAGTCCTAGAGTGGATGAAACGCGGAATATTTTGTGTAGCTTAATCGCCATATACATTTTATAACTTACTAACTATATATATATATATATATATATATATATATATATATATATATATATATATCCTGGGACCTTTGTTATTCCTAATATTCATAAATGACCTCCCTGAAAAAATAGCCTGTGAGATAGGTTTATATGCTGACGATACCACACTCTATAACAGACACGACAGGAAAACAAATGAACACATATCTAAAGAAATGGCAGAAGCCCTAGAGGATGACCTCCGATCTGTAGTGGAATGGGAACATAATTGGATGGTCACATTCAATGCTGCCAAGACTAAACTCGTTTCCTTCAATAATTACAAGAAACCTTCCCTACCACCAATAGCAATGGCTAATGACTCTTTATCTGAAAGTACATCCTTTAAACTCCTCAGCCTAACGCTCTCAGGAAACATGAGGTGGAACAATTACATCGAGAATATCGCTAGGACCGTTACGAAGAACGTAGGTTCTCTCTACCGTGCTAGAAAGATGTTAACGCCCGAAAGTATCCTATACCTCTATAAGACCACCATTCTCCCATGTATGAAGTATTGTTGTCATATTTGGGCTGGTGCATCTGCCACTAGTCTCTCACTCCTAGACAAGGTTTAAAAGAGAGTCGCCAATCTAATAGGTCCTGAACTGTCATTATAAACTTCAGCCTCTGTCCCATCGACGAAATTTTGCATCCCTCTGTCTTTTCTATAAGTACTTTCGCGGTGAATGCTCTGACGAACTGCAATCACTTGTGCCCCTTCGACGTAAATACCCCCGACAAATCAGACAAGCAGCTAAATCCCAACCCTTCACAGTAGAGATCACTAGATGTAAGAGAGCCTTCTATTCCAGTAGTTTCTTCCCCAGGACAGCTAGACTTTAGAATTCCCTGCCGGGTCCCAGCTTCCCCAACTGTACTGACATAGAGAAGTTCCAGTGCAACGTGAACCGACATCTTGCTGCTCAACTCCCTACACGGTACCCCTGATGCCTATGTCCCTGATAGTAGCCCCCGACAACAAAGTGTCAATATGCCTTGTTTGGGGTGAAAATGTAATAATAATAATAATAATAATAATAATAATAATATATATATATATATATATATACAGACATATTTATCTTCGTCTCTCTTTATATATTTATACATATATATGTATATATTTATACATATATATGTACATGTTTATACTTATATATGTATACTAGCAAAAGTACCAGTCGTTGACTGGGTTCAAAATCAGCCTACAGAAAATGGACTTTGATTATGAAAGTATGATAGGTTATGAAAAGGAAGGGTTGTAAATTTGGGTTGAATTCAGGAGTATCAAAACCAAAGCAAAATATGACCAAAGTAAAAATAAAATAGATAAACCCCATAATTCATTACACCATACCTGTTCACACTAAAAGACTTATAACAATATTCTGTGGATCTATATTAAAAAAACCTTGTTAAACTTTGTGATATATTTCTATTCTATGGAGGTCAGGTGCGAACGAACACTCCATAATTTTATTATACCCTATTTCTTAAAACTGAAACATAATTATCAAAGTATGCTTACGCAGATAGATATGAAAAGTCTTTATTAAAGTTTGTGTCTATTTCCATTCTATTGAGGCCAGACGCGAATGCAGACGCCACAATTTTATTATATCATCCCTATTTAAGTTAAAACATACTTATCAAAGTATTCTAATGTACATCTATATCAAAAGCACTTGTAAATGTATTTTTTTAAAATTTTTAATCTTTTATTTCCATACTTTGTGGACCAGGCGCGATCGCAGACCCCACAATTTTAATGAACTACCGTTCTTCAGGATCAAACATACCCATTCCTGTGTCTCGATACATCTATCATTATATGTAATCAGTTTTTTTAAAACAGTCATCCATATAGGAGCCTCTTCGTGATTAGACACACACACGCCCAGATATTCAGCTTTATATTGTTGATATATGCATATATATATGCATACATATATGTGTGGATATATAGTATGTATTGTGTTAGATATATAGATTGGCCTATTTGCCTTCAGACTTCGAACTTCACTCTATTCCATTGTGACGATTGTGTCCTTATTTCTTACCAATAGGCCGAATATATCGAAGACAATTAAAACAGAATAAATCGCCTTAAACTTAAAATATATGAATAATTGTAACAAATATCTTAATTAACAATATTTTTTAAGAAACAGACATACATAAGAAAAAGGAAAAAATTGAGATATTATGTTTTCTAGTGTATATATATATTTTTTTACTTTTCCAATGAAGACAACGGATTACATCAGCTGTGGGGTGTTTTTTTTTTTTTCAAATAGTTTTGTTTGCAAATAATATATCATCCATTAGTCCATTGTTGGAATATGAAATACTGTTTTTCCTCTAACTTATTTAAGTTCCGTATATATATATATATATATATATATATATATATATATATATATATATATTGGAAATGGTAATTAATAAAAACTGAAGAAAGTGCTCAATCCTCTTGTAGAGAAAATATGCGTTTTATTTTTTATTACCGTATCTTTCTGTTAAGTTACATTATTGTTTCAGCTACCCGGCCGTTTTTTTTGGCCGCCTGTAGCTTCCTCAGACTTTCTGAAAAAGTCTGAGGAAGCTACAGACGGCCAAAAAACGGCCGAGTAGCTGAAACAATAATGTACCTATTTACTATGCCTCCCCACGGGACAGAGTTAGACACCAGGGTCGTTTTTTAACGTGGAGAAAAGGTACAAAAATAAAGATTGTCTCAGTCGTGAAGGATTTCTCCTCCACCGAAAGAGAACAAAAAATAGAAGTGCAGCATCTGAAGAACAGATACTACACTTTGATCTTGTCCCTGAAACAATAATGTAACTTTACAGTAAGATACGGTAAAAACGTATATATATATATATATATATATATATATATATATATATATATATATATGAGTGTGTGTGTTTGTTTGTGTGTGTGTATACTAGAGCTAGTATTTCTTGCCGGCTAACATCTCACCTGTCTTTCTCTAACGGTAGACTTCCCAAAATAAATTTTAAAGTACATTATTACAATCGAGATTTTAGCCATTCTATATTGTAACCTGATCACACCAATATTTTTATTATACATATTTAAATATAGATTATTTAGATCAAGACAATTATGAAATAATAATAAATACATAAAAGTGAATAAAAAATATAAAGTAATTAAAAGCGAATTAATGATGAATTAAAGTTATCATTTAATACTACCTGAAGTACCCGGCGTTGCCAGGTTGTATATGATATATTTGAATAGTTTCCCATACATTATAATATATATATATATATATATATATATAGATTAAACAAAACATACATTCATAATGACATCTTTTTCTACACACTCCATGTGGTGGGAGCAGTAGCACGTTTTACTTTATAGAGGTCTCGCCAATACACCTAATCGTTTTTTTACAATTTAGTCTTTTTATCTTCTAGTCCTTCTTTAAAAATATGATGTAATAATTGCAATTATTTTATATTTGACAACTGTTAAACCTTTACTTTAACTATTAAATGTACTATACATATAAAGATGGCATTAGTAATCTATTCTGTTAATGAAATAATTAAGATTCAGTCTTCACCAGTGCATATCTGAAAACTGGTAAATGAACCTCTAGCATTAATTTTGAAGAACCTCTGCATAAACAACATTTTTAGTATGACCTCTAACAGGTGTGTAAATGTAAAGTTTTTCAGGATTTCCAATGTGTGAGAAATCAACATACAACTGGCCATGAGAAAAGTAAGGTTGTTGAAGATTGTCCGATAACTTTTAGGTTTTGTCCTTGAGCTTTACTTATAGGCATGGCAAAACTAATTTTTGTTGGGAATTGTAAACGTTTGAACTGAAATGACATGTCAGAAGGTATCCGAGGAATTCAATGAATTAACAGTTTCACCCTTAAAATATCCAGTTATTATAATGGCTTCCAGAATATTAGTTTTCAAAGATGTGTTTGCTAACCGTGTGCCATTGCACAATGTAGGTGGATCAGTATTTCTTAATAATATAACTGGGACTCCTTCCCTCAATATCAGCTTATGGATGTGACATTCCAGGCGGCGGTAGTGAATTTAGAATTCTACAGGAAGTTCTACTGCCTGAACTTTATCAATAACGCAATCAATGGATTTCTCTAACGTGAGACTTCCCAAAATAAATTTTAAAGTACATTATTACAATCGAGATTTTAGCCATTCTATATTGTAACCTGATCACACCAATATTTTTTATTATACATATTTAAATATAGATTATTTAGATCAAGACAATTATGAAATGCTGTCACCCATGCAACTCTTGCAAAAGATTACAACTGATCATTATGTTACCATGAAAACAATGTAAACATTTTTAAATTATTTTGAACAATGAGTACTTTCTTAATAATAAACAATATCAATATAAATAAAAATGTTAAATTGTAAGAATATATAAAAAAAAATAAACGACATAAATAGACATTTTCATAGTTATAAACTATGAAAAATTGTTAAAGCACTATAAAAACATAATTTTTATAATTTGAAATTATGAAAATCTTTAAGTTTAAACAATATAAATAGAAATGTTATAATTTTACACGATGTAAAAAGCTTTATTTTTAATTCAAAATTGAATCACATGAGTGGTTATAAATTATATAAATTAATATTAAGCGTATTCTATTGCGACTTTTAATAATTTTATCGTCTATACTCTTTCAATTATTTTGAAATTTATTAATTTTCACGTGTATTCTTTTTCACAATTATGGCCACCGCTTTTAACATAAAAGTATACTGTTTTATATTCGAAATTCTACTTACTTGCGGATGATTAAAATATTTAATATATAAAATATTCGTTTTCAGCATACCAGAATACCAGTGAAAGTTGTCATTTTAAAGGAAAATGTTAAGGTGGAAACCAAATAAAAATGTCACCTTAAAAATTATAAAAAGTTCGGTAATTATGTATTTTATGTACCGTGCTGAAATAACGTTATATTTTCGTAAACCATTCTGAACATGGGGAGTGTAGAGTGTTTTGTAAGTATTCTCTACTTCCACCTAACAATTTTATAAAAGAAAAATATCGTTAAACTTAACTTTAACCTGTGAAAAAATATTTTAAAATAGCGCAGTACCAAAAATACATAAGCAATAAACTTCTAGTTAAATTGGTTAAAGTTAAAAATAAAAAATACAAAAGTTTCTGTTTATATTGTTTAGAATAAAAACGATTTATATTGATTAAAATAATAAACAAATATTTATATTGTTGAAAATAAAAAATGTTTATTCTTTTTTTATTAAACGTTAATTTCATAATGATTATTTCTTTTTAAAGAAGTTCTACTTACTTAAAACTAAACGTCTGAAATACCGATATCATTGTTTATATATTGTTGGCATAGTAACATAACGGTGATTATGGAGTTTGGTTCCTTTTATTTGGTAGAGGGTTCGAGATTATTTTGCCCTCTAAACGCTCGTCTTGACAGAAGTTTTGGTACTTGTGCAGTGTACGACCCATGGTGAAATAATAACGTTATTATTTTTTTTTAAAAAAGCACATTCTTAACATGAAGAGAGGGCTTGATAACTATTTTGCACTTTCATCTAACAGTTTAATGGAAAAAGAAACATTATTTCAATACAAAGGAAATGCTATGTCAATTATGGATATAATTTGGAGAAAATAAACTTGTCTCAAAGAAACATGTGTATTAATTTAAAAAGAAAATAATGTCGATTGGCACTTGTATCGATGCGGGGCGGGGATGAACGAAACTTTGTAAATAAAATTTCATTTTTAGAGCAACGTAAAATGTTATTTAATTTCGTTTAAAAAATAATGAGAAAGAAAACTTCTTCTGTTTATGTTTGAATGATTGCTTTCGTGTCAAACTTTCATGTGTTGAAATAGTCCTGTAGCGATGTTTTGGTTGAAATAAGTGGCAGACGACAATCTGACTATTTTGGCGGATTTCCTCAGTCAAGGATTCAAACGTGAATACATGTTTTGTTTTTGTTTTGTAATGAAAATCATATTCACGGAAATTGCTTATTCTACTGTAAGCGAAGTAAGTATCGAAGATGACCAAGTGCATGCATTTTTATGATTAAAAATAGGGACCACTATGATATGTGTTAAATGTTTTTTTTATGACTCAATTTTTTGAGAAGATCAGAATAATAGTTAAAATAAAATATATCAGACATCTGATTAGATATTATGATTTTTCTATTAGAAATAAACCTGTATTTTGTTTTTGCATAATGTCCTGTGTAAGAAAGCTCTCCCATGAAAACTAAAGATAGTAAAACCGCATGCATTCGGAAAAATTTGGAAGTTTCTGTTTGGTATCAATAGTTGTTCATCTAATAGATAAACGGATAATATATATACAGATATGTTTCGTAAATGCCATGTAACATCTGGGGGAAAATTCATGCAATCGAAACATAAGAATTTTTAGTACTCTTCTATAATTTGACCCAGATTCTCGGGAATTTCCGTCAAGCATGGATCGGGCGAGACCGTCAATTATCGGTTTCAGCCGAGCGCTGGTCAAATGTTGAAACGCTAAATTAACTTCTTTTATTTTTATTTTTAACTTTTTTAATGTTATGTTATTAGTTTTTTATCTTTGGTAATAGGTGGCTCTGATTATTTATTTGTTTATTTGTAATTCATCGACGCGACCGTTTAATAAAAAAGAAAGATACCACAAAAATTCAATTTAATTTTGAAATCCTATCTGAAATGTAACAATCGGTGTTTTTACTGTGCACGCATCGTACACTTTAAAAACACCGAATATTTCTTTGTAATTAATAATTGCTTATCTAATCAGTCACATAATAATAAAAGATATACAGATATATCTTCGAAAAGTGAATAATAAAAAGATATATAGGATTTTCTTTGTATTACAAATTCAAAACTGCCAGTGACATTTACATAGTATTTCTTTTTTTATTAATACAAAAAAACATAATCAAAATATGTAGCCGTCTAGCATCATGCTGTTTTAAGAGTGTGTAGGCGCAAAAATGTCAGCTAGTTGTTAACATACGTGTTACATGTAAATTTCCGGATATCTGTACGCGTTATTCATGTATGTAAACAAAGATAGTGTTCGCTATAAACCAGCCTTGGTGCATGAATATTATTTCCTGCGAATTTCAATGGTATAGGACCAGTAGTTTAAGAGTTTACCTGTTAGATATTTACATACACACATACGTTTACTGTTTTATTTATATAGATTAATGAAGGGGTTTATTAAGTTTTTTTTTAGTATGGGGAGTTTATATATATATATATATATATATATATATATATATATATATATATATATATATATATGTGTGTGTGTATGTGTGTGTACGTGTGTGGGTGTGTGTGCGAGCGCACGCGCGGTTGTGTATGTGTGAGAACCTATTAATATAATCTAATGCACTGGTATAATTTTTTTTTCTTTTATTTGTCATAGCAGTTGTCCGCTTAATTTTAAATAAAATAAATACATTATACTTGGAAAAGATTCATAAATAAATGTGCCATAATAATCATTAGATCAAAGCGAGTAACAAGCAAAATAATATTACAAATCAAAGTATAAGAATTGGGAGAATGTAATATGAATATAAGTTAAAGATAAAATGGTTGATGTTATATATTGAATGGTATAATTGGCAGGAATTAATTTAATTTGAGTATGTTACATTATAATTGTGCACACACATATGCATAATAATATTTATATATAGATATGTATGCACACATACATATATATGTATATATATATATATATTATGAATTTAAATGGGGTGAATTAAGTTGTTTCGAACTGGCTATATTTTAATGTTTATATGTTTGCATAATTAAACTAGTTCATTTTTAATATTTATTGTAGTTTTAAGAAATTTAATTATTTTAACTGCTTCTGAAAGCATAGATTACAGAGTTTAGCTGTTGTTGTGTAATAGTTGGATTTTGTCAATATATCCCTGTTTTAACGAATATAGAATTTTCTTACATGAAAGGTTTTTAATTAAATTTTATTAGATAGATGCTTATTGTTATGTGTATTTTCATTTTAGAGGAGCTTATGACGTTGGAGTTATATATATATATATTATATATATATAATATATATATAATATATATAATATATATGTTTAATATATATGTTTACAAGTGTTCGAACTAACAACACAGCTTTTTTAAATATATGTCTCCTTGTTGGTGTTAGGTAATCTTAGTTGAAAGCTTCACGGCGTAATGTTATTGGAAATGGAATTTGAAATAAGTATCATTTTAAGTAAAATAGCTTAGAAATATGCTACATCGATGAACCTAAACTTGTATCGATCCGCTTCAGTTACTTTCTTTGTTTTACATGCGCCAAAAACACATTTAGCTGCCGTGTCGCATAATAGTAAAGCAACTTTATATTGTTGCCTTACAATAAGTCAATCGCATACGATAAGAAATAATGAACTCCACGTGATAGCAGTTGATAAAAATAAAGAAGTAGTCAACCACCTGAGAAGAAATAACCTTCTTAGCGACACGCAATATGGTTTCCGTTCTGCTAGATCTATAGCAGATGTGCTAACGGTTATATCCCATAGGATTAGCGAATCTCTCGACAAAGGCTTCTTTCTAGGGGAATTGCTCTTGACATATCAAAGGCCTCCGATAATGTTTGGCATAAAGGCCTACTTCACAAGATTTCCAGCTACGGTATCACTGGAAATGTTTTCTCAATCATTAAATCATTTCTCTCCGATAGGTTCATAAGAGTAGTGGTTGATGGGCAGAAATCAGAGGCCCACAGTAGTAATGCTGGAGTCCCTCAGGGGTCCATCCTGGACCCAACTCTTTTCCTGATCTACATCAATGATCTCCCAAAACACATACTAAAATCAATCGTTGACATATATGCTGGTGACACAACTATCTATGGAAACATATCAAAGGCCGTAAATGATGATGTTCTCTCTGATTCTCCCTCCTCTGATCTTGAGCGCGTGGTACAGCGGGGCAAGAGGTGGCTGGTTACCTTTAATGCATCTAAGACCAAGCTCCTATATCTTCCTCATAAACGCTCTGAGCCCCATCTGGCATCAATTGAAATGAATGGCTCTCGTCTTGGGGAGGCCCCATGTTTGATAAGCTTCTGGGTTTGACCTTTACTTCTGATCTGAAATGGAACACATACATCAAGTCTGTGGCCAAGGTCGGTGGGAAAATGGTGGGATGCTTCTACCACTCCAGAAGATATCTCACTACTGATACAATGATCTATCTATATAGAAGCCACTTACGTCCAAAGATGGAGTACTGCTGCCACATCTGGGCAGGAGCTGCTAAAACAGCCTATCCTGCCTTGACAGAGTACAAAATAGACTTCATGGCTTGTTGGGGGATACCCTTTTCTTTTCCCTGCAACCTCTCTCCCACAGAAGAGACGTAGCGAGCCTGTCTTTGTTCTATCGTTATTTCCATGGCAGGTGCTCGTCTGAGCTCCATTCTCTGTCCCCCCGCCATTCTTTTTCAAAAAACACCCGTCTAGCTGAAACCACTGTAAAAAATGTTACCCACTCTTTATCTATGCCTAAATCAAAACGTAGATTCCATGAACAAAGCTTCTTTCTTAGAACTGTGGAACTCTGTTTCGCTTACCTGTTTCCCTCCCGACTTCAACTTGGATTTCTTCAAGTGCAACACAAACAAATTCCTGATTAACCGCCCCCCATAAGTAATGACACCTTATCAATTCTCCAATACTATTGCTACATTATCCCATTGAACTCCATGTAAACAAAAACGAAAAAAAGAAAACGATCTTTCTAGAATTACATGCTGTCATCCCAGACAGGCTTTTGACAAACACATCACTCAACTCAAGATCGACCTGTCATGTTTCTGTCAAATATTTTCAGATTGTCTTAGAAGCGGTTTTGCTACAAATTAATCTAATATAGCAGGTGTTTCGGAGGCCTATCATCTTCAACCCTGATCAAATCTTGAAGTCAGCTCGCTAACTACGTTAAAGATGTGTTTATGTCAAAGAAACCACACACACACACACACATACGCACACACACACACACACACACACATATATATATATTTATATATATATATATATATATATATCGATGTTTAAATAATATTCTGAGAAAAAGACTTGAGGGACTAAAACATGTACAATGTTTATTTTGCATTTTTCGAAATTGTGTACTTAATGATGAATATATCACAATTCTCTATATTACAGAGTTTATACATACAAGTATAATATATATATATATATATATATATATATATATATATGAATATATATATGTACATATATATACATATTTATATATATAATATTTTGATTTATATATACAAATATTACATAGTCACTGCATAGAACATGCTAATGCTTGAACAAATTGTTTTACAAGAAACAAATGTCACTCGTTAAGCGACGTAAAAAAAATATTTTCCACCGAAGGCATTTTTTTAAAAATTGAAGAAGTGAAATATACATTTTTATTTATAAAAATTAGATATTAAAACGCAAAAATTTAAGTGGGGGCAGTGACATTAAGTGACATTTTAGACTCAAATAGAAGGCGATAAGAGGGAAAATAATGTCAAGACTTTCCAGGACAAATAGAAAGAATAGAAAGAGATAATAAAGGAAAAAGAAAAGACATGAAGACAAAAAGAAAAAAAGCAAGAAAAAAAGAGAACAGAAAGATGGGAAAACGACGAAGGGATCAGCATGATTACCTTACATTACTATAAGAAATTGGCAACCCAGTCGGACACATACACATACACATACACATACACACACGCATATGTGCGTAAGGAAATAATGCAACTTGAAACGTATGCATAGGTAAATTGGCTGAGTTCTTTTAGACATGAATATTTCCTGTAATAAAAATTCAAGATAAAAATAATAATGATAATAATAATTTTAATGATAATTATAATAAAAAGATGAAATATATGTATAAGTGTGAATAACTAAATATTACAATAAAACAATAAATAAAATAAGGAAATCATAATTAGAGAAAAACATAATAATATTAATAATATAAAAAGGAAAAAGATGAGTAAGAAATCATAGGGGGATGAATTAGTACATAATAATAACCATTGTATTAGCTTGATAAATAAATATATATACATACAAATATAAAAATATGAATAAAAATTAGGAAGTAATAACAAGATGTAGAATACTAAGTAGAGATGAAACTAGAATATACGGATAAAAATAATTGTAAGAATAATAATTAATAATAAGAATGACATAGTAATAATTTTAGATTAATAGACTGAGTAACTAACAGAAATGTAGGCATAATGCATATGGACGCGGGGGAAATATCATCAGCAGCGGAAGATGGTCGCTTGCGGAGAGATTTCCAGCAGAAGAAAAATGCACATACGCAAATTAGGAAGAGTGCACTAGAAAAATTAAAGAAAAAAGAGAACAAGGACAGCACGTCCTCGGAGAGGTGCGACGTCGAAGAAAATGGACGTATAACGTCGAAAGCTAGAAATGGCTGGCTACGACCCATGTGAGGTTGGAGAGAAAAACTGTACACCGGGTGAGATGGGCGTAGCGAGAGACTTTAAACGTATAATTGTAATAAATACCTTTTGTTAAAAAGAAAATAGCGCCCCTGACATTTGTTCTTTTTTCTTTCCTCTTGTTTGTATGCAAGGGCAACGTTACGTATATTAATTTTGGAGGCCGTAGTCGAGCTTTTTTTTTATCATAAAAGGATTAATATAAAGAAATAAGAAAGAAAAATAAACGTTACCACGGACTAATGTAGTCGAAAAAAGAGACGTGAAATAAAAAAAAAAGAAAGTAACACAGTTGCAAATAAGGACTTAAATAGGAACCCGACCGAGAGTTGAGAATTTGAAACACAAATGATATCACACCAGTCGGTGAGTACATTTGTTCGTTTTTATTTTTCTTGTCTGCTAACTTTAGAATATCCTCATGTCCTGTCAGAATATTTTCTTGTTTTATGGGGACCATGGTTGTTTTAGTCATAATACGAATGTTCTATTTATAAAAGTCAGTTACACATTATTATATGTTCTAATTTAATACGCATTTCTACGTAGCAAATTGCTTGTTTTGATTGAGAGAGAAATGTAGAATAAACCATTTAAACTTAAACATATTTTTATAAGTTTGTCTTTAGACTGTTTAAGTTTTATCCCCAGTTTGATTGGTATGAATTACTAAAGTTTTAAAATAAAAGAAAAACTTGTTTGGCGGTTTTGCAAAACTGAAATAAATGTGTAAGCAAATATAACACGTGCAAAATAAAAATAAGTACTAAATTAAGAAAATAAAATACACGTCTGACTTTATTTCTATAAAGAGTAGTACATTGTTCTAAACTTATGGGTCGTTTATACTTGACTGTTAAACCTGTCAATGTGAAAAATTAAATATCACGACAAAAAAAGAACTGCTCAGTTTAGCTCGCGGTTTGCTGAACGACTTATAAATATTTCTTTTGCGAGGTTTTTGACCGTCTCTCCTGCTTTTGTTTGTCGGTATTTAGCCACCTGGATTCAGATAAATATGAAACACTGAAATATTAAAAAAATTAAGTAGTCTAAATTTTGAAATAAAAGCAAGACTGGAGAAAATTATTCATTGGAGCTGAATATCATTTTAACGATTAGTTCGGATAACGGATTAAATTTCCAGGATATGCACGTAACCTAGCCATTGGATGTTAGAAACTGGCATTTGGTGGGTCGGTTAACGAACAAAGAAGCTTACAGGATAGCGGAAATTAGAGAGTAGTGAGTGACTAATAACTGCTTACATTATATAGCAGATATACCGATGATAAATGATAAATCTAAACAGTATTGCTATATGAAAAGGAGAAAATACAGTCGGGGGTATGGATAATGCCTCTGGCTCGTTTGCTCAGGTATCAACCGTAAGTTATATCGAACTCTCTCGTCAAAAGTGACTGACCACTTAAGAGGCAAAATCGAAATTGTCTTGAATAATTTCGCCAAATATGCGTTGAACCGCTAAGAGACAAAAACGATTCGTAGACCAAACAAAGAGTTAGATTAACTAAGCTATGAAGAGACAAATTAGTCATAAGACTAGGAATAATGTTATAACTAGTTTTTTTTTCAGAAGTTCTAATTAAGAGAAAACTATTTAAGCAAATAAATCTATCATTGAGCAACGAGAGATAAAAATGTTATGATACTGAGAGAGAATCGAGTGTTGATGTAAGAGAAGAAAATAACACGAAACAATGTATATGTATAAATGTACTTTGGAACAGAACATTATAATAGATGCGTTATGAAGACTGACAAGAAGCAAACAACCAACGGTTTTACTTAAATAAAAATATTATGTTGGTGAAGTTTGGTGAATTTTCAGACTCAGGACCAATAAACATAAAAGGCCTTGCTAACTTTGCATATCTTCCAATGATTTGATTGGCTTTATAAAATATTTTTAACATTCGAAACTTTATTCTTGTGGAACCAAGATCAAACACTTCATCCTTACTATTTTAGCAGTTCACTGAGTTTTTACATTTCATTGTATAAAAATGTTCTCTTTAAATATTTTGGAGAATATGTTAGAATATTTGCTTTGACAAAATGTTGAATATGATAGAAACCATTTATATTTACTAAAAACAGAATAAATGAAGCAATTTCTGATGAAAAAAGGTATAAAATGGAAATATCGGAAAAACTAAGCTAAGACATTTTTATTTGGATTTTTTTTTACATGGGGGTCACCATTATCAAGGCCCGGAGGTCATTCAGGGATAAGGGTTATTGTGTGTACAGTAATAAATGAGATAGTATTGTAGTAATCATTAATATTGGAGATTTGATAGAGTGTCTTACTTAAGGGGGCGGTTTGTCAGGAATTTGTTTATGTTGGACTTGAAGACATCCAAGTTGTAATCAGGTGGGAACCAGGCAAACGGAAGAGAGTTCCACAGTCGGGGAATCTACGTTAAGATTTAGGCACAGATAAAGAGTGGGGAAAATTATTGACAGTAGTTTCAGCCAGACGCGTGTTTCTCGTGAAAGATTGGCGAGGAGGGACGAGAGATTGTAGCACTTGCCATGGAAATAACGATAAAACAAAGACAGGCTCGCAACGTCTCTTCTGTGGGAGAGAGGTTGCAGGAAAGAGAAAAGGGTATCCCCCACTAATCCACGAAGTCTATTTTGTACTCTGTCAAGGCAGGATAGGCTGTTTTAGCAGCTCCTGCCCAGATGTGGCAGCAGTACTCCATCCTTGGACGTACTTGGTTTTTATACAGATAGATAATTGCACCAGTAGTGAGATATCTTCTGGAGCGGTAGAAGGATCCCACCATTTTCCCAGCGTCCTTGGCAAAAGATTTGATGTACATGTTCCATTTCAGATCAGGTGTAAAGGTCAAACCCAGAAGCTTGTCAAAACATGGAGCCCCCCCCAAGACGAGAGCCATTCATTTCAATTGATGCCAGATGGGGATCAGAGCGTTGATGATGTAAAGATAGAAGCTTGGTTTTAGATGCATTAAAAGTAACCAGCTACCTCTTCCCCCATTGTACCACGTGCTCAAGATCAGAGGAGTAAGAATCAGAGAGAACATCATCATTTACGGCCTTTGATATGTTTCCATAGATAGTCGCGTCACCAGCATATATGTCAACGAATGATTTTAGTATGTGTTTTGGGAGATCATTGATGTAGATCAGGAAAAGAGTTGGGTCCAGGATGGACCCCTGAGGGACTCCAGCATTACTACTGTGGGCCTCTGATTTCTGCCCATCAACCACTACTCTTATGAACTTATCGCAGAGAAAGGATTTAATGATTGAGAAACATTTCCAGTGATAGCGTAGCTGGAAATCTTGTGAAGTAGGCTCTTATGCCATACCTTATCGAAGGCCTTCGATATGTCAAGAGCAATTGCCCCGGAAAGGAAGCCTTTGTCAAGAGATTCACTAATCCTATGAGATATAACCGTTAACACATCTGCTGTAGATATTGCACAGCGGAAACCATATTGCATGTCACTAAGAAGGTTGTTTCTGTTGAGGTGGTTTACTACTTCTTTATTTAATATGGATTCCAACGTTGGTCTGTTCTGAGATGGAGATGACTTTTCACCTGAATTCTTAAATACAGGGCATACTGATGAGGTTTTCCAGGGTGTTGGAAAGCACTTCTCTTTAAGGCAATGCTTAAGCAGTTTGGTAAGTATGGGGGCAAGTTCTGGTTGAAGCTTTTTCAGCACTATAACTGGAATGCCGTTACGGCCAGTTGCTTTACTGGAATCAAGGTTCTTGATTAGCTTAACGACCTCACGCACAGATATTCGTATGTTGCATAGCGTGTTGTTTGTTATAGGAGGAAATACAGGGAGTTGATGGCTTTCGTGGCATAGGGTAGAATTGGCTGCAAATTTCTTGGCAAATAGTCTGGCCTTGTCTGATGCTGACGAGATGACCTCAGGCTCATTGATGATAGTTGGGATAGAACGCACGCTTCTGTTCAAGATCCTGGTATTTGCCAGAACTGGTGGGAACTAAGCCACTGCTCAGCTACTTGGAATTAACGGACTGAGCATATAGCTCTCTTGCATGTTTTATTACTCTTTTATAGTGGTTGCTGGCAGTCCTGAAAGCAGCTTTAGTCTCAGTACATCTTTTACGTTCGTAGCCATGGAAAGTCATTTCTGTGTTCGCGATGGCAGCAGCATATTCAGGGGAGAACCATGGCTGTCTGTTAGGTTTTTCTTGGAATATTTTGGATGGTATGAATTGGTCTATGCCTACAATTAACCATTCGGGCAGGTCATATACTAGAGAGGACACGTCCTTTTTAAACATTGAATGCAGGGGTAGGTCAGATATGAATGTACGGAAGCTATCCCAGTCAGCCATAGAGTATCGATATACAGTACGGTGGAGAGGTACGTCTGAAGTCTTATTACATTTCATTTTCATCCTAACTGCTACAACAGAGTGGTCGGAGGATTCCAGAGGAGATAGAACGGAACATGAACATAGCTCAAGGGAAGTTGTGAGGAAAAAAATCTTGAAGGCTTGCATACTGACCGGTAGTATCGGGCACACGAGTGGGTTCGTGAACAATCTGAGTGAGGTCATAGGCAGTGGCAAAATCATGACAGAACCTCCTCTCATCATCGGTTTTATTTTTGTGGGTACGCCATTCCACATTATGGACATTTAAGTCACCGCAAATGTGAATGTTAGCCGAAGGATGTGCAGACAGGATGTGGTCAGTTTTCTCAGATATGCTCTTAAAGATAGTAACCCCCAAGGTTGTGGAGGAATAGAGGGCAAATATAAATGCAGTGGTGTAAGCTAGTGCACTCTGGAAGCACATATAGTGTAAATTTGGGTCTTCTCTGGAGATATCGCTACCACATGGAAAGCCATCTTTGATGTAGGCACATATTTCATACCAATGGCGATCTTGGGTGTCAGATTTAGATGTTAAGTTAGAGTATGCTTTAATTATCAATTCTTCTAGGGAAGTGGTTGGCCCTATGCCAGTTTCACTTAGAAAGAATATGTCCGGTTTCATCTCCTGTAATTGTGTTTCAATCTCTGGAAGGTTGGATTTTATTATTCAAGGAATGTGCGTTAATTTATCTTTTTTATTACCTCTAGCAGGCTTAATTAAATTCTTGTAAAGAATTTCTTTTGGAAAGTGTGTAACATAGTTCATATGAAAGCGTGTAAAATATCAGCAGCAGCGAAGGATTGCTGGATTGCGAGGAGATTAGCAGCAGTTGCCTAAAAGCCTGCATATATAAATTAGGAAATGTGCGCGATAAAAAAGTATAAAAACAAAAAGTACAGCACGCGTTGAGAAGAAAGAAAGTTCACGTCGAATGAGGTTGATTGGTTGTTTTTATTTTACGGCATATCAAACTTTTTTATGTCATTTAATGCCATATCCAGTGATTTTGAAGAAAAGGTGTTTCATAGAATATATGTTTTTTTTTTCAAGTCAGTTTCTATTCAACCCATAGTTGGGACCCTAACAGGTACTACCACTCCGGGTCAGAGTGGACCTGGGAGCAATGGCAATTAAGGGGTGGCTCCACACTCCCCAAATCCCGCAAGCTGGGGACTTACTATCAGATATAGTTTAAGATCATATCCAGGACCTCGAATAAGGTGTACATGTAAATGCGTATGCGAAATGTGACCGAGGTCCGGTGGTAAAAAATAGAAACGCACGCCAGTGTATGCAATTCTCTACCTGTATAAGAGCTAAGTACCCCCAAGGATGGACTCCTGTTGCCACATCTTGGCAGGAGCTGCTGAAAGTGGAAATTTAGTAAATGTTAAGCAGTTTTTCCTCCCTTGACAGAGTTCAAAAAGATTTCGTAGCCTAGTGGGGGATACTATTTTCTCTTCCCTGCAACCCCTTTCTCACATAATAGACGTTGCGAGCCTGTCTATGCTTTATCGTTATTTTCATGACATCTGAGCTTAAATCTAAATAAACTGCACAAAGAACTATGTTCCGTTGAGCTGCTTTCCAACTAACTGCAATATCTTTGCCTTTAAGTCCAACGCGAAAAATTGTTGATCAGTAATCCAATTTACTAAATTTCCACTACAACGATGACTACGGCGTGTTCCCCTTGACTTATATATACTTACATATTACGTATACTTATTAACCTCATCCTCGAGTGGTCTCCCGTGCCTTGATAAGTGATGACTTCTTTGTAAAAAAAAAATAACAAAGACATGTATCAGCGAGAGACTTTTAAGTGGTGCCGAATGAAACGGTATTAAAAATGTTTTGGAAACTGGGAGAAATTCCGACACGGATATTTATTCTTGTTTTATTTGTTTGTTTATTTGAAACCGTGTTAGCTACGTTGCAGAATGATATACAAATATAGTTTCATGTCTAATGTACAAATATATATATATATATATATGTATACATGATATATATATATATATATGTATACCAACATACGTATATTTGTATGTAGAAAGGTATGCAAAGGATATATATGGTTTTAAACGTATATCGTAGAAAGACTGTGCGTTGATCAATGTGAGTCTATTCACTAAAGGTCATCCGATCTAAGCAAGGAAAAAGACAAAAGATAAATACCGAGAAAAAATAATGTCAATAACTAAAGAAAGACAGCCGCAGTTTTCTCATGGGTAGAAAATAGGCCGTTTCTCCCCCCTTTATATATATATATATATATATATATATATATGTGTGTGTGTGTGTGTGTGTGTGTGTGTGTGTGTGTGTGTGTGTGTGTGTGCCTGCGGCGACGTTTCTCATCATACGATTGCCTCATTGTTTGCTTGCTTTATTTTGAAATGAAAAGAAGTTTAATATCTTTACACAAACATCTGCAATAATTGGCACGGAACATCCATTGGTATTTTGTCTACCTATGACATTTACAACGCACGATACGACGATTACAATGTAGAAAATAATTTAGTTAACTTTCTATAAAAATATTTATAAAGCATTTATTTATTTTTAATTGTGACATAAACAACATTATAGACATTTACATGTTACATATATATTATATTTAGTATATATGTATATATATATAAATATGCATGCGTATATATATATATATAAATATATATATGTATAATTATACATACGTATATATATACACACATTCATACATACATACATATATATATATATATATATATATATATATATATATATACATTCATACATACATACATATATACTAGCTTGGGTCCCCGGCGTTGGCCGGGTGCTCGGAGGTTTGTGTTGAGCAAAAAAATAAATAAAAGTGGTTGGTATTATACGCAGGCTCGGCCCAGGACCGTGAAGAAAGAAATAAAAACGTGTAAAAACGTGACGTCTTTGCTATTGCGCCCATCGCCAGACCGGAAATGATGTAGTTTAAATAAAGTGATATATATATATATATATATATATATATATATATATATATATATTAGTATATATATATCATATATATCATATATTTTCCGCGTCAATCCTCTCGTGTATGTCACAGGGGAATACGCTGTCCTCCCTCCTTGTCCTTGAGGATGTGATTGAAGGGATGGTTGTATAAGCGAATAATCTGGAGTATCCATGATAGGCTGTATCTTTCGGAGAAAACGACGATTGCGTAGTGTGATCCTGCGTATTGCAGACAACCGTATCCGCTATTGTCTATTACCAACGGTCTCGACAAATATCCCCGTTTTTGCGCATCGTCGCAGATATGGTACCTCCTGATTCTGCACTTGAACGGATTCCCCAACCTGAAGTTATTGGAGTGGACGGTTGTGCATGTTGTACTGTTCTTTGTTTAACATATGCCTTTTTTGCCATCGCCCTTGCTCTTAATTTTTTAGTTTATGTCCACAGATCATTAATCCGAGGCTTATTGCAAAATATAGGGAGATGATCCCGTACTGTTCGACCATATAACATTTTGGCGTGTGATAATCTGATGTCCTTTTACTGTTTTGACGGCGAGTTCGGCTCGTCCATTATTTGGGGATGATATGCGGGTGATATATCTCTCTTTACGCCTCACTCTCCTAGAAACGATTTATAATCCAATGAGTCGAATGGTGGCCCTCCATCGGATGATATCGCCTCCGGTGACCCATACGTGCATGACCAACCCTTCAATGCATCGCATACTGCTGCATCCTTCCCTGATGGTAGCGAGACAACTTCAATCCAGTCGGTGTATCGGTCTGCATATACCATATAACTCTTCCCATGCATATCCAGTAGGTCCGTGACAGTCGTTTGGAATGGGAATTCTGAGTTTGAGAGTGGCATTAATGGTTATCTATGTTGAGATGCGATGATCGAATTGCATTTTCGACATTTTCCCCTGTTTGGCGGATACTAGCGTCTAGACCGGGCCGAAATGATCTTTATTTAGTGTTAGTTAACATCCAATTCACTCCTTGATGGGGAGAGTGCAGTGCTTCTAGTACCTCAGCTCTATGCTGCTCTGGGATTAGAATTTTACTCCCTTTTATGGATACCCTTTCCAAACAATATAATTGGTCTGCCACCGCCTAGAATTGTCGGACTTTATGTGGAGTTTGTGTTATGACTTCGAAACCCCATCTCTTATATATATCGCTAATATCAGACATTCTTCGTCAGTGGCTGCAGTTGCCACGATTTTACCTCAAGTTATAGCTTTACATTTTGGGTCATGTGCGTACGCGGCTGTGATTGCTGCTTGCATGTCTCCCTCGATCTACTGAGTAGTATCGATGGTCCTTAATCTGCTATGTCTTGACGATGCTACGTATCGAGAAGTGCAGTTTGGTGTGGCGTTCAGTTTTCCAGGAATGTGTTTAATCCGGAACCTCTACATTAACGACAATATTTTGAAAGTAAACAAGCGAGGTTATTTATGTATTCCAGGATCTGCGAATATTTTACTAGTTGCTGGTAATCCACCGTAATTTTGGCACCCCAAAACGAATATCCTACAAGACCCCAATCCGTATATCAATGCCAGTGTCTCACACTCTATGGGGAGTAGCGGGATTATCCATAATTCGTAAACCGGAATCTGGCCAATCTCATCTTTCAGTAGTCCTTACCACACTCAGGTCCTAATTCCGTCGGGCATTGGCGGTGGTTCTGAAACAGAAAATACCCGATTCCAACCTTGCTATAGTCGGTGAGAGGCAAGTTGCTCTGTTCATCTCGAATGTTTTAACCCCCTCCTCGGTTTTCCGAACAATGCATTTTGACTCTTCGGAAAGCTCGTTTAGAGTAGCATCCCCATAAAATTTTCGGTTGTTCGTTCGTAACGATTCTCTAAAGGGGGGTATGTTATCGGTCTGTAAAAATGCGTACGATACATGGTTTACTAATCCAAACCATAATCTGAAGCCGATGATGTTAAGAATAGCTTTAGTAATTTTTTAGATACCCTTACGCCGTCAACCGGCAACTTCGACTTCCTCGCTTTCAAATTGGAAGTTATCGGAATTGAAGACGATTCCATTTAGCGACTATGGCTGATATAAATCACTGTGTGCCAGGAAGCAGATTCAATAGTTTTATCCCTGCTAAAGCTATCATAAATTTACTGAGTCCTTCGAGGCATGTCTACCGTAATGTCGTCGAACCAGCGAGTGTACTCGTCACCAGAGGCATGGAAACCTTAGTGTGCTCTAAGGTTCCGATAAGGGTCCCACCCTGTTATGGTTGCGTCTCGGGTCATTGGGAAGAGTATTAAACTGCGATATCCGTTCCACGCATCTAACACCGTTTACGTGGTTAGCGCGGGCACAACAGACACTTGATTAAATGGGGACAGAGTGTGATTGGGTTCCCTCCTCGTTGCGGCATTCGTGTAGGTCCACCGCCATTCTTGGTTACCCGTTCTTTTTTTCTGTAAGCACCATCCTCGAAGACCAGACTGTAGGCGTACTTTTTGATACTGGCTCGATGATGCCCAATGCAACATCCCTATCGATATTTTTTTCACCTTCTTTCTTCAATGGTAGGGACATAAATGGGGTTGTGTACAGTTGATGGTTTCGCTCCCGGCGTATACGTTATATCCAGTGGTCTTCTTGACATCACTTGTAACGATTGATGGTTCTTTATTATTTTCAATAGGTGTAAACGAGATTCACCTAGGTTTGTTCGGAACTGTTTCACTTTGAGGTTATCCACATTGTACTATCCCATTAATTGATCTTGACATGTAAGCTTTCGATATCTGGTGTGTAAAGTCGTGAGGGATTAATTCTAAGTCTTTCAGTGCTGACTCGGATAAGTAAAACCGTGACGTGTTCTCTGATACGCAAAATATTTGTTTGGTTTCGTTCACGCCAACTTTAATGAAAAAATTATTCTCTTAATGTGTAGTAGGTCGTCCGTGATTTAACGTATCCTATGGGTAGTTGGTATTAGCACGTCGTTAGTGCCTCCCAATACTTTGTGTATTCTAGGGCCACTCCATCATGTTTAAGCACCAGTATCCGCGACGGCCTCGACATAGTGCGTTTGACAGTAAGTTACCTTATTTAAGACTTATTTGGGACTCCGGTATCAAAGATAATTCGACTTTTATGGGGGGAACGGTTCGGGGGACTTCTTTTGAATCTACCTCTGCTCTATGCAAGATGTAGTACTTCTGCTAATTTCTGTCTTCGTTCACCAAACGCTGTTCTACCCTCTCCTCTGCAACTAAGTATTTTTGACTGGTGTCGTGTCGAATCACTCGTTGACTCAGTTGTCAACCTCTGGTTTTCGACAAACTTTTCGTAAGTGTCTAGTAATTCCGCAATTATGGCATCTGAGCTCCCTCGCCGGACATGTCTTCCGTCCTTTTAGCCCGTTGTGGTGTGATGTCCTCCCACATCCTACAAAGGTTTATTTCGAGGGGTTCTGGGTTCCTCCCTCCCTCGAGACGGTTCTCGCTCAGATCTTGTTGAGCAAAATGTCGAACGCTCATTCAGGCTACGTTGCAAATGATGGGTCGACATATCGCTTGTCTCTAGACAAACTGATATGTGGAATTTCTTTTCCAACCTTGTAAAATATTGGCTTCAGTCAACAACTTGCACTGGTATTCTGTATTTGCAAGTCCAGCTACGTGTTGGCCGGTTACCACCATGTCCTCCGAATAATTTATAGTTAGTCGGCAGCTCTTCTTAGGATACTGGACAGTAAACTTGCAAAACCTAGCTTGAGGTCGAATCTTTGCTAAAAGCTGTGCGGCACCCTCCCCTTCTTGCCGTCTCTAGTTGTGGAATCTATGTCTATGCACCTTATGATTTAGGCCTTTAACCACAATGAGTTGTATATGACGCAGGAGCTGTTGTTCGGTGGCTATATTGAGAGTTTCAGGCCTTACTAGTTCGGGCCAAAGTCTGTTTACCACGTTCGAGCAAGCCGTTCTTCATTCGTTGTATATTTTCATAAGGTCGGGTAACCTGAAAATTTGTTTTTACCGGGTCTTTGTGTCGATGAATTACTCCTAGTACCTATCGGGGTAACTATCCTCGATCACAGGACTGTCCAGTTTTTTTTAGTGTGAGGTCGGTTCGACACATTTTTCTTGTCGGCGTGAAGCTCATTGTTTTCTTCCTGTAAATTTTTCAACTGCTGAACTAGTTGCACATAATGTTAGTCATCGCGTTGTTCTGACTATTAGTAAGAAAATAGTCCTGTATAAATGGATCCAGTTCGTTGCGCTCTGTGAAGTGGATTTAAAGGTCTACCAAGTCACAGACTAGCGCTGAATTTATAACACCGCATTACGGCCAGTGTTTCACTTTTTCCCGACCCGTCTCATCGCTCGTTTCTGTACCGTACATAGGCGTTCCAACTTTTTATCTTCCAACTTCGTTTGAGAATAGGTGTAACAGTAAATTTAACAAGAATGTTGACATTGCACATGTTATAAATTGTAAGCTGCATAAAACGACTGTCTTATTTTATTTCGTCTATTACTATGAAAAAAACATATTTGAACCCGGCACTCACAAATCGTCAGTTCATGTCGATATACACTTAATAGCAGTATGTTTCTAAAGTTTGTATTGTAATAGGTTTGTGTTCTTATGTTACTAAAGTTTGATTGTAATTGTTTTGTGTTCTGAATTTTCTAATGTTTTTATAGTAATAAATATATCTCCTTATGTATCTAAAATTCTTATTGTAATTGTTTGTTGTGTTCTTATGTTTCTAAAGTTTTGTTTTCAATGTTTTATTGTTATTTTGCTTCTGTAGTTCTGATTTTAAAATGCTCGTGTTCTTATGTTTCTAAGGTTTTGTATTGTTCTAGTAGTGTGTTTTGTGTTTCTAAATTTAGATTGTAATAAGTTTGTATTCTTATGTTTCAATAGTTTTATTTTCATATTTTTGTGTATATGTTTTTAAAAATTTGTATTGTAATAACTTTGTGTTCTTATGTGTCTAAGGTAATAGTTTTATATTATTGCTTTTTTAGATTTTTGCTTGTCATAGTTTTGTGGTCTTTAGTTTCTAAATATTTTAAAAAATTGTTTAGTGTATTTTTGTTCCTAAAATTTGATTTTAGTAGTTCAGTGTTCTCATATTTCTTAATATGATAGTTGTGTGTTTTTATGTTTGTAAAGGTTTAGTTGAAATTGTTTTGTGAATTTTTGTTTCTAAAGTTTAGATTTTTTTGGGGGTATCTAACGTTCTATTCGAATAGTTTTGTTTTCTTACGTTTCTAAAGTTTTTATTGCAATAGTTTTTGTTCTTATTTGCCGAAAGTTTGGATTGTAATAGTGTTGTACTCTTATGCTTCTAAAGTTTTGATCGTTATAGTTTTGTGTTCTTATATTTTTAAAGGTTTTATGAGATTAGTTTTGTGTTCTCATGATTCTGAAATTTTCATTGTAATAGTTTTAGTTCTTATTTTTCTACATTTTTAAATGTAATATTTACTACCCTTAAATTTTTATCGTAATAGTTTGTGGTATATGTTTCTAAAATGTTATTAGAATTATTGTGTTCTTATGTTTGTAAAGTTTTAGTTGTAATTGTTTTGTGTTCTTTTGTTTCTTATGTTTTGATTGTAATAATTTATTTTTATTTATTTTTTAATTACATTTTCACCCCAAACAAAGAACATTGACACTTTGATGTAGGGGGGCTACTATCAGGGGCTACAACTACTGGGATACTACGTAAGGAAGCAAGATGTCGGTTCACGTTACACTTGAGCTTCTGCTCGTCAGTACATTTGGAGAAGCAGGGAGCTGGAATGGAATTCCAAAGTCTAGTAGTTCTGCGGAACAAACTACTGGAGTAGAAAGATCTTTTACAGCTAGGGATCTCTACTATGTGGGGTGGGATTTAGCTGCCTGTCCGGTTTGTCGAGAGTGTTTACGTCGTGGGGGCACAAGTGTCTGCAGTTCTCCAGAGCATTCACCATTAAAATATTTGTAGAACGGGCAGAGGGATGCAACGTTTCATCTATAGGAGAGAGGCTGTAGCTTAGATGCCAGTTCAGTGCCTATCAGATTGACGACTCTCTTTTGGACCATGTCTTTTTATGTTTCTAAAGTTAAATTGTTTTGTTTTTTTATGTTTCTAAAGTTAAATTGTTTTGCTTTTTATGTTTCTAAAGTTAAATGTTTTTTTATGTTTCTAAAATTAAATTATTTTGTTTATATGTTTCTAAAGTTAAATTGTTTTTTTTTTAGTTTCTAAAGTAACAATTTTCGTTTCTTTATGTTTTTAACGTTGAATTGTTTTGTTTTTTATGTTTCTGAAGTTAAATTGTTTTGTTTTTTATGTTTCTAAAGTTAAATTGTTTTTTATGTTTCTAAAGTTAAATTGTTTTGTTTTTATGTTTCTAAAGTTAAATTGTTTTTATGTTTATAAAGTTAAATTGTTTTTATGTTTCAAAAGTTAAATTGTTTTGTTTTTATGTTTCTAAAGTTAAATTGTTTTTATGTTTCTAAAGTTAAATTGTTTTTTATGTTTCTAAAGTTAAATTGTTTTTATGTTTCTAAAGTTAAATTGTTTTTTATGTTTCTAAAGTTAATTTTTTTTATGTTTATAAAGATAATTTTTTATTTTTCTAAAGTTAAATTCTTTTTTATGTTACTAAAGTTAAATTGTTTTGTTTTTTATGTTTCTAAAGTTAAATTGGTTTTATGTTTCTAAAGTTAAATTGTTTTGTTTTTTTATGTTTCTAAAGTTAAATTGTTTTTTATGTTTCTAAAGTTAAATTGTTTTTTATGTTTCTAAAGTAAATTTTTTTATGTTTCTAAAGTTAAATTGTTTTGTTTTTTTATGTTTCTAAAGTTAAATTGTTTTTATGTTTATAAAGTTAAATTGTTTTTATGTTTCTAAAGTTAAATTGTTTTGTTTTTATGTTTCTAAAGATAAATTGTTTTTTTATGTTTCTAAAGTTAAATTGTTTTTATGTTTCTAAAGTTAAATTGTTTTTTATGGTTCTAAAGTTAAATTGTTTTGCTTTTTATGTTTTTTAAGTTAAAATGTTTTTTTTTAGTTTCTAAAGTTAAATGTTTTGTTTTTTATGTTTTTAAAGTTAAATAGTTTTGTTTTTATGTTTCTAAAGTTAAATTGTTTTGTTTTTTATGTTTCTAAAGTTAAATTGTTTTGTTTTAATGTTTCTAAAGTAAAATTGTTTTGTTTTCTTATGTTTCTAAAGTTAAATGTTTTTTATGTTTCTAAAGTTTATTGTTTTTATGTTTCTAAATTAAAGTGTTTTGGTTTTATGTTTCTAAAGTTAAATTGTTTTTTATGTTTCTAAAGTTAAATTGTTTTGTTTTTTATGTTTCTAAAGTTAAATTGTTTTTTTATGTTTCGAAAGTTAAATTGGTTTGTTTTGTATGTTTCTAAAGTGTTTTGTCTTTTATGTTTCTAAAGTTAAATTTTTTTCTTATGTTACTGAAGTTAAATTGTTTTTTTAAGTTTCTAAAGTTATTTTTTTTGTTTTTATGTTTCTAAAGTTAAATCGTTTTATATGTTTCTAAAGTTAAATTGTTTTTTTATGTTTCTAAAGTTAAATTGTTTTTTATGTTTCTAAAGTTAAATGTTTTTTATGTTTCCAAAGTTAAATTGTTTTGTTTTTATGTTTCTAAAGTTAATTGTTTTTATGTTTTTAAAGTTAAATTGTTTTTTTAAGTTTCTAAAGTTTAATTGGTTTTATGTTTCTAAATTAAAGTGTTTTGTTTTTTATGTTTCTAAAGTTAAAATGTTTTTATGTTTCTAAATTAAAGTGTTTTGTTTTTTATGTTTCTAAAGTTGAATCGTTTTTATGTTTCTAAAGTTATATTGTTTTTTATGTTTCTTAAGTTAAATGTTTTTTATGTTTCTAAAGTTAAATTGTATTTTATGTTTCTAAAGTTGTTGTGTTCTAGTGTTATTTCCACAAGTTTCAGAGATTCTGGTCTCCGACTTTTTTATGTATATGTATATCATACATTTTATGTATATCATACTTGATTAGGGAATCTTTTCGCAAAGAATTCTGAACGCAACTACTATTTTATCCACAAGGTTACATATTTTTGTATCGTAAAAAGTCGAACAAAACTATTAAATAATTCGCAAATTCATTAAGCGAAGTATACCCAGTGTCTCAGGATACATCAAGAGAATTTAGCCATAATCTATTAAATATATTTTTCTGTAGAAAACCTATACTCTATGAGAATTATAGAAT
>NC_136483.1:8532193-8559693 GCF_053919585.1 Euprymna scolopes | reverse complement strand
AGACGAGATTTTACCAGACATATCCCAATGAAAAATAAAAATAAAACAACTAAGTGTATTAGGTCACCGTTAATTTGCCTTTCTCATCCTTTATTCATCATTTTATAACTATCGATCTATTTGTCTACCTATTAATTTATCGATTTATTCTTCTTTATTATCAGTTCATTATATCAATCTTGGTCTTTTATTTTTTATTTTTCCCCATATTTCTGCATTTACACCTCCATACATATATATATATATATATATATATATATATATATATATATATATATATATATATATATATATATATATATATATATATATAAACTTAGGTTGTTTTGTGTATTGATATTTACATTAAAAACCTTTTACTAAGTATTTAAAACGAAAATACAACTTTGTTATATTTGATTGTGGAATCGCATTCATTTGCAAAAGATGTAGTTAATTTGATTATTCTTTTAGACATCCATTTTAATTACTTCCTCATTAGTTTTTCGTGTTCTTACGGGATGATCATCTTTATTTTACTATTACGTGTAATTATATTCATGAAGATATTCTACATGATATATACTTGCGTAATATTTTTGTAAAAAGGTTATAGTAAACACAAACCCATTTCTATTTATATTTATCTATGTATATATATATATATATATATATATATATATATATATATATATATATATATATGTTTAAAAACAATGTTGCCTACCAAAACTCCTGTCAGTTTTTGGTCTACAGACATAAAAATCATAAATAGTGTATTCTAACTCATGCAGAACTTTAGCCGGAGAAAATCGATGAAAAGGTGTGAAAATGAAAAAAAATAACATGCAAGTTGCTAGGTGAAGTTCGAATAACACAATAGATATCGGTTAATGTTTTAATTCTAAGCCTTGCAGGAAACAGGTCTGCATATCGCAGACATTAACGGCAAAGGAAAAAGTAAAGTATAAGCTAAACGTTTTGGTTTCAATTCTCGGTGGTGGCGCACGAGTCATTATTTAAACTTTTTAAATGACTACTATATTATTGGGTCCAATACGATATAATAATATATACAAAATCTGCATTAATCAAAATATCATATTTAAGCGTATTTTATGACCGGCCAATGCTGGGCGGCCGGCTAGTATATATATATATATATATATATATATATATATATATATATATATATATATATATATATATATATATTTAAACGGGGTTAGAACAGTAGTCTAAAGAGCAGATTGTATTTTAATGTGATAGTAAAATTACTAATTTAATTAAAATACAAGAAAAAATTGTAATGCAGATATAGAATAAGCTCGACAGGCAAATATCTTAGAGCTACTTTAATATTTAGTAATGTGAGTGATGATTTCAAAATCAAATTAGAATTAAAAATTTAAAATCTATTCTTTGTATTTTTATATTTTTCAGATACATCTGCCTTACTTAAAAATGCTAGGTTTATTTATGGTGTCTTTTATATATATAAAAAATCACTCAATACTTTTGCTGATGAGGAGACTTTGTTTCAAAAAATATAGGTCAAAATTATTGTCCATGACTTACGGTCTATCGCAATAAAAACATCGTTTCCGAAAAGATCGTACAAATTATTGACTTTGTTGTGTTCTTTCTTATGAAACAGATTTTTCATTTTTAATTCTAATTTGAATTTTAAATTATCAATCACATTACTATATATATATATATATATATATATATATATATATATATATATATATATATATATATATAGTCCTAATGGGTTTATATAATTCAGTAATCGTTCATATACAAATAAATTTTTAGCCAAAAATAGATGACTTAAACTGTAAGCTACAAAATTATCAAATTTCATAATTGAGCATTCATATATTGTTTTAACAAAAACCAACACTTCAAAGAATGGGTCGGTAGCAACAAATAGTGTATTCCATCGTTAGTTACAATTATTTCAAGACTAACATATAATATATAACATATAACAAGAAAACATTATGGAAACCCTTTCCCTTATAAGGAGAAAAAAACAAGCGAAACTATTTTACCTCTATCGCATACTTTCAAAGTACTTTTTTAAAGATTTTTATATTAACCTATTTTCGCATCTCCATTAAAAAAACAATTCAAACAAAATATCATACAATGTTAGCACTAATTACCTATGTCGATTTAATATGTTGATTTAATATGTTTTATTAATATGTTTTATTAATACTAATCATTGATTTCTTAAATTAAATTTATTTCTTTATTTACTTAATATCTATATATATATATATATATATATATATGTATATATATATATATTTTTGTTTTTTTATTACATTTTCACCCCAAACAAGGCACATTGCCACTTTGGTGTAGGGGGCTACTATCAGGGGAAACATCTACTGGGGTACTATGTAGGGATTAGGGCAGCGAGATGTTGGTTCACGTTGCACTTGAACTTATGCATGTCAGTACAGTTGGGGAAGCAGTGACCCGGAATGGAATTCCAAAGTCTAGCAGTTCTGGGGAAGAAACTACTGGAGTAGAAGGATCTTTTACATCTAGGGATCTCTACAGTGTAGGGGTGGGATTTTGCAGCTTGTCGGGTCTGTCGAGGGGGTTCACGTCGTAAGGGCACAAGTGCTTGCAGTTCTTCAGAGCATTCACCATTATAATACTTGTAGAACAGGCAGAGGGATGCAACGTTTCGACGATGGGACAGAGGCTGAAGTTTTGATGCCAGTTAAGGGCCTATCAGATTTGCGACTCTCTTTTGAACCCTGTCAAGGAGCGAGAGACTAGTAGCCGATGCACCGGCCCAAATATGACAGCAATACTCCATACATGGGCGAATAGTGGCCTTATAGAGGTACAGGATACTTTCGGGTGTTAAAAGTTTTCTAGCACGGTAGAGAGAGCCCACCTTCCTTGCAGCGGCCCTGGCAATGCCCTTGATGTAACTGTTCCAACTCATGTTTCCAGTGAACGTTAGGCCAAGGAGCTTGAGAGACGTACTCTCAGATAAAGAGTCGTTGGCCATTGCTATAGGTGGTAGAGAAGGTTTCTTGTAATTATTGAATGAAACCAGTTTTGTCTTGGTGGCATTGAACGTGACCATCCATTTTTGTCCCCATTCCACTACTGATTGGAGGTCATCCTCTAGTGTTTCTGCCATTACTTTAGATATATGTTCGTTTGTTTTCCTGTCGTGCCTGCTATAGAGTGTGGTGTCATCAGCATATATCCCCATCTCAGAGGAAATCTTGTCGGGGAGGTCATTTATGAATATCAGGAACAGCAGAGGTCCAAGGATAGATCCTTGGGGCACTCCCGCATTTATATCATATTGTTTAGATGTACGACCGTCGAGGACAACCTGGATTTTTCTCTTATCTAAGAAGGATTTAATTACGTTAAGTATTCTACCAGTGATACCGTAAGATCTAATCTTCCTGAGTAGACCCGCATGCCATACCCTGTCAAAAGCCTAAGATATATCTAGAGCTACCGCTCTTCCCTCTCCCGCTTTGTCCAGTGAATGGTATATGCGTTCAGAGATTACAGTGAGGATGTCTGCCGTGGAACGGGCTTTTCTAAATCCATATTGACGGTCGGTCAGAAGTTTAGCATCTGTAAGGTGCTGGACTAGAGCATGGTTAATTAAGGTCTCAAATATTTTGGCGAAAAGTGGGAGGAGGCTAATAGGGCGATAATTTAATGGGTCAGTTCTTTCGCCAGAATTCTTGAATACTGGTACTACAGAAGCAGTTTTCCAACAGCTCGGAAAGCAAGATTCATTAAGGCATTTGTTGTAGAGTTTGGAGAGAACTGGAGCTACTTCGGCTGAGCACTTTTTTAATAGCACAGCTGGGATGAGGTCGGGTCCACATGCTTTGGAAGTGTCAAGGTTTTTTATGATAGCATGCACCTGAGCAGGGGTGATTTTCAGGTCGTCTAGCGTGGCGTCTGTCCGCTTAGGAAATTGAGGTAGGGGGTGGTTTAGAGGGTCCAGTGTGGAGTTTGAGGCAAACCGACTGGCAAGCATGTTAGCCTTCTCGGTTGCTGAGCAAAGAACCTCGTGATTGTTGGTTAGTGGGGGAATTGTTGATTGCCCATTATTTACTACACTGTTGTAGATTTTCCAGAAGTCACGAGTTCCTAGTTTTTGTGCTTCGATGCGTATTTTCGTGGTTTCCGTAAATTCCCTTTTAGCTGTCGCTATTTCTTTCTTAACGTTACTTCTAGCTTCTATGTACTTCTGTCTGTTTGAACTGGACTTATGTCGATTAAACCTGCGTAATGCATGCTGCCTTTGAGCAATGGCATTTGCGCAAGTCGAAGTAAACCATTGGGGAGAGTGGGGCTAGCTATAGAATTTCCGCATGGGAACATGCGCTTCGATTGCAGTTTTGAACCATTCAGTGGTCTCGGTTGCACACTGTTCAGCAGGAAGAGAAAAAATATTTCCCCATGGGGCGTCTCTGATAAGATCTCTGATAGCTTCCCAGTCAGCCTTTTTATAATATCTCGTTGTTTTGAGCACTGGCTCTTCAGTTTTGGGTCTAGAGTTTAGGGCGATTTCAACCATTATCACCGCATGATCAGCGTTCCCAAGTGGGCTGTCTGCTTTCGTTACACAATCATCAGGAACTGTGGTCAAAACAGATCTAATAGTGATGCGTGTTGTTCTTCCTGATCAGGGAAGCGGGTTGGAAAAGTAACAATTTGCGCTAGGGAGTGAGATACAGAGAAGCTATGAGTTGCGCTGCCTGCTGCATCTGTGTAAGTAGAGAATCCAAGCCAGTTTTTGTGATGGACATTAAAGTCGCCAAATACATGTACTTGGGCGCTAGTGTCGAAGGAGAGTGCTGTGTCTATGCTGTCAGATACTTTGTTTATTATGGTGCAGTCTTGGGTCGAGGGAGAGCGGTAGATAAAGTAAAAGTAGCTAATGTTGTGTTGCATGATTAGTCTAAAGCACATAAAGGCTTGATCATCCGTTTCTAGGTTTGTTTCTCTAGTCAAGGGAAGGGTATTACGAATGTAAACTCCAAGTCCGTACATATGTCTGTCAGAGTCCTTACGGCAGAGTGGGAGATATCCAGGCATGTTAAAGTAGTTAGAGGGGATGGAGGAGTGTAGGTTAGTCTCACTTAGTGCTAAGATATCCGGGGTATTTGTTAGGAGAAATGCTTCAACATCAGCTAAATTAGTTCTAAGCCCACGGATATTTGTGAATGCAAGCCTCAAGGGAGGAGGCAAGTTGGATTTGTTTGACCCTAAGCCTGGTTTAAGCTTATTTTTAGATTGTACTGTCATCATGTTTTATTTAACGAGTTTCAGTTGGGTTAGGGGAAGCCGAACAGGAGGTTTTGCAGAATATCACACATGCATCACAAGTAGACCATCAGCTGACCCTCCATCAACTAGGACTGTGGCCTCAGGAAAGCCTACCGGGGATGAGTGCAGGGCCCCTTTCCATGCGCGCCATGGCACTGCAAACATCCCGATATTATTCAACTGTTGATGGAGCAGCCGCTCTAAGCGCTACCAAAGAGTTAGGGGATCCTGTACTACCAGTCGGAAACAGCAGCCAGTAACTGTCAATCCGGTACCCTCAACCCATCGGAGGAAGGTCAACCCAATCTAATTGCTCAGGCATATGTGGTACTCAAGCATTCTCAAATGCCCAGCTTTAGGGGTGGGGTGTGTCGGGAGTGGGGAAACGGCGTTCATTGCCCTAGACAAGAAACAAGATCTACCACTGGGTGTTTCTGTCGAATCACTGTGATAGTATCTCTGCGCCTGCCTAATAGGCAAAGAAGGAGTATGGAAGCCGGGCGATAGGCAGGACCTATCTACTCCTTAAGCATTTTAGGTTTGCAAACCGGTAATTTGATTGAGTCACCAGCTCTAGGAAGGTTGTCATCCAAGACTGAAGAGGCCTCCCTCCTCTTTGGTTTGGTTTCAGAGTTTTCCTTCTCCTAGACGGATGATCTGGAAAGATCTACTGGGGCCGTCACCACTGAGAGGGTTTGCTCCGCGCCTGGGTTCTAATCCAGGTATTTCTGCGACCCCGCGTGGTTAGTTAATGTTATTGGGTTTGTTTGTAGAGGTTATATCTGCTAAAATAGTTACACTCCTCAAAGTGGATTAGGGACATTGTTATTTCATTGTTACTGGATAAAGAGGTTCAGTAGAGCTCATGCAGTGTAAGCAACTATGATTGTAAGGAGGCTTGTTAGGAGATAATGTGGTTTGAGGCTTTCTCTTTTGTATATATATATATTTTATTTTTTCCTTTTATTTTTATTTATTTATTTATTTATATTTTATTCATGTGAGCTTGGGTCTAGTATAATATTAGAGTGTGAGTAGGTGTTAAGAATTGAACTACGAGTTGTGCCCAAGCTATATTTTAGATGATAGCAGGGCATGAGATGCGAGTGCAAATATAGTACGGGTAAAAACAGTAAGTTTTGAGTCATGTGTAATTTGGTAAATAGATATATGGGCTGGTTTTAGTAGGTAACCTGGTTAAAAAAGGCATTACTATGCTTCCATTTCCATTGTTACTGGGAGAGGGTATAGGTAAAAATTCGTGCTGTGAAAGCAGCTAAATTTGCTACAGTATTGGATTTGGGAGAGACGAGTTAATGTATGGTTAGATATAGTTTTGTAAGTTTAGGAATGGATGATTAGATATGGTTTAGTAGGTTTAGGATAAGGATAAAGTGTTAGGGTATATGTGTGTGTGTGTGCGTATAGAAATCTTTTTTTTTTTTACATTTTCACCCCAAACTAGGCACATTGCAACTTTGGTGTAGTGGGGCTATCAGGGGCAATAACTACTGGGGTACTAAGTAGGGATTTGGGCAGTAAGATGTTAGTTCACATTACACTTGAACTTCTGCACGTCAGTACAGTTGAGGAAGCAGGGACCTGGACGGAATTCCAAAGGAGTAGAAAGATCTTTTACATCTAGCGATCTCTACAGTGTGGGGGTGGGATTTAGCAGCCTGTCGGGTGTGTCGAGGGTGTTCACCTCGTGGGGGCACAAGTGCTTGCAGTTCGTTAGAGCATTCACCATTAAAATACACGTAGAACAGGCAGAGAGATGCAACATTTCGTCGATAGGACAGAGGCTGAAGCTTAGACGCCAGTTCAGGGCCTATCAGATTTGCGACACTCTTGTGGACTTTGTCAAGGAGCGAGAAACTAGTAGCAGATGCACCATCCCAAAGATGACAGCAATACTTCATACATGGACGAATGGTTGCCTTATAGAGGTACAGGATACTTTCGGGTGTTAATAGTTTTCTAGCACGGTAGAGAGAGCCTACCTTCCTTGCAGCGGCCCGGGTAATGATTTCAATGTAATCGTTCCAACTCATGTTTCCTGTGAACGTTAAGCCAAGGAGATTGAAAGATGTACTCTCATATAAAGAGTCGTTGGCCATTGCTATAGGTGATAGAGAAGGTTTCTTGTAGTTATTGAATAAAACTAGTTTAGTGTTGGTGGCATTGAGCGTGACCATCCATTTTTGTCCCCATTCCACTACAAATTGGAGGTTATTTTCTAATGTTTCTGCCATTTGTTTAGATATGTGTTCATTTGTTTTCCTGTCATGCCTGTTATAGAGTGTGGTGTCATCAGCATCTATACCCATCTCAGAGGCAATTTTACTTGTGCATGTAAACCATGGAATGAGACTATCAGTAGATAAGTGTGTGTTTATGAGCGATTAATAGTTGTTCTTTTCTTGCTAGCGATCAGTAGAGTGTCCTGTTAGCGTAGCTATGCGATGTAAGAAAATCCGATGGCCATTATGAAAGTCGCTACCTGTGAATATATGTTGCGTTATATTAGTTTTTCAATTTGTGATGGTATGTTTTTTTTGTTTTTTTTTTGGTTTTTTTTACACAGTGATCACCACTTATCAAGGCCCGGAATCCACTCAGGGATAAGGGTTATTGCAAGTACATTAAGTTAGTGAGGAGATTTGCTGAAGTGTTTACTTAAGGGGGCGGTTCATTAGGAATTTGTTAACATTGGACTTGAAGACATTCAAGTTGTAGTCCGGAGGGAAGCAGGCAGACGGAACAGAGTTCCACAGGCGTGCAGTTCTAAGAAAGAAGCTTTGTTCATGGAATCCGCGTTTTGATTTAGGCACATATATAGAGTGGGGGAAATTTTTCACAGTGGATTCAGCTAGACGGGTGTTTTTCATGAAAGATTGGCGAGGGGGGAGCAGACATTGGAGTTCAGACGAGCATCTGCCATGGAAATAACGATAAAACAAGGACAGGCTCGCAACGTCTCTTCTGTGGGAGAGAGGTTGCAGGGTAGAGAAAAGGGCATCCCCCACTAAGCCACGAAATCTATTTTGTACTCTGTCAAGGCAGGATAGGTTTTCTTTGTTTCTGAGTTGTTATAAATCTGTAAATAGAGTTATTGTTTTAGTGGTAGTGTCCATTGCGGAGTGCGCCGCCATTTTTTTTTTCAATGTTTAGAAGTTCTCGTTTATGTATCAAATCGTGTCATTCTGAGATATGTAAAATCTAATCATGTGAGGCCCCTTGCGCCGCTCTGTGACGTTTATCTTAGAAGGAAATAGAGTTTAAAAATGCGGTGACAGACAGCCAGACATACAACCTTTTATATATTTTATATACAGGGTGTTCCAAAAGTCTTGGCACATTCCAAGTCCGCATAACTGCTTAATTGTAAATGGTAGTAAGATGAAAGCGGTGCCATTTTAAAGCTAAATGCATTAAGTTTTTTGTAAGGCTATACCAAAATATACCAGATATACCAGATGTGTTTTTTAGTTCTAGAGATATTCATATGCCCAAGACTTTTGGAACACCCTGTATACAATCGTAATTTATCTAGAAGACTATTGACGCTAATTGAATTAACACATCGTAATAATATCCGTTCTCTCACGTACTTTTCGTAGTGAAAAGCATTATCTTCGAAAAAGTCTTATAACGAATCGTTCTATGAAAGAATTTAGTGTTTCTAAAAGTATTGGTTGCAAATAATTTATCATTGTTATTTTCACAATCGACAATGAGCACACATTTCTATTTCTTTATTCTCTTGGGCTTCCGTATTGTTTTCCTCTTTTTTTTTCTGAATGAGAGCATTTTTTTAAAGGCGACAAAGATTACGTTCGCCAAGGTAGCGAAACAAAGTGTATGGAGGCACCGCTTGCATTGAAATGAGTCATCTTTAAAAAAACACACTAACGGAAATTATCGTTTTTCATGAAAAAGAAAACGGTGCAGGAATATATAAAAGCATGGCCAACAATGGAGGAAATCTCTATCGTATATTTTCGGTGGAATGAGAAAGAACTAGTTTTTATAAAGTACAAAGAAAAACAAACAGAATGAATGATACGGCATCACGACATTTGGGTCGCTTTGATTTGCTTCCATTATGCCAATAATAATATGCGTTCTTATTTATTAAATGCTTATCAAAACCGAAATCTATATCCGCTTTCTCGAAACTCACAACCTACAATTCTTCTTAATTTGCCCACGATGTAAACAATAGTTGCGTGAAGTTTTGTGGACTATCGTGTCGCATTGTTCTTTCATAATATATATATATATATATATATATATATATATATATATATATATATATATATATACTTTTTAACAAAAACCAAGACTTCAAGAAATGAGTTGATAGCAACAAAAAGTGTATTTTATTGTTAATTACAATTGTTTTAAGACCATTTCGACAAATTCAAACAATATGTCGTTTGAAAATTTTCACAAGAACAGCTTTTCTCCAGACTTATTAAATAAAAAACACTTTAACAATGAAACATTAAGGAAAAGAAACATTTCTCTATGAGGAAAAGAAAACAAGTGGAAACACTTTACATCTTTCGCATCCTTTGTAAATTATTTGTTAAAGATTTATATAGCTACTTATTTTCGTATCTTTATAAAAAAAATTCAAACTAAATATCTTTTTAAAGATTTATGTATCTACCTATTTTCGTATCTTTATTTAAAACAAAAACGAATTTCAAACTAAATATCAAACGATGTTACCACTAATTACCTATGCCCATTAAATATTCTTTATTACTATCATTTACCGATTTCTTAACTTAAATTTCTATCTTTCTTTATTTAATTAAACTTATTTTTTTAAAATATTTATTTTTAAATTTTTTTCTTTATTTTATCTTTTTACATTTTTAATTTTTAACTTTATTATTTTTTAAATCAGACTTTTTGGCTAGGATCTCCTTGAAAGTATTAGTTCAAGTAATATCTATCAGGATTTTTCATCTGAATTCTATCAGTGTCTTATCTCGCTTATATGTATATATATATATATATATATATATATATATATATATATATATATATATATATATATATATTATATATATATATATATATAGAGAGAGAGAGAGAGAGAGAGAAAGCGAGAATAAATGAAAAAAAGTTACATTTCAAAATTCATGATGTTACCCATCTTATGATTTATTCCTTTAATTATACATTCTTTACAGTATCTGTTTCGTTTTACGCTACGAAACAGATACTGTAAAGAATTGTCTAAGCTAATTGAATTAAAGGAATAAATTATAAGATAGCTAACATCATAAATTTTGGAATATAACTTTTTGTCATTTATTCTCTATATTGCTCTGTACTTACACTGAGCTCTTTAAATAAGGATTAGTATATATTATAAGAAAATATATTTCTACAGATATATATATATATATATATATATATATATATATATATATATATATATATATATATATATATATACACGTAGTGGTTTTTGTTTTGATTTTTTAAACGATATATATACGTAGTGAAACAGTAAACACAAGGAGATCATCCATCATCCAAAGTCTATTTTTGGCACATTTTTACAACCGTAAAATGTTTCAATCACAGTGATCTGTTTTCCTAGATTTGCTCATGAATCCTAAATATTTACTATATGTTATATCTTCCATCTTTGATTTTTATGCATAAAGTAAATTTAAAATTGCATAAGGATTATTTGAGACTGAAGATAATTATAATCGTACTCTATTTCAAACAGATGAGGATATACATTGTGTGAAGAATCTTTGGAAATCAGTTTTCTTATCTAAGATCATTTGAAACAATATTAGCAATTTTAGTCTCCCCTCTTTAAATTCCCAAGGGTTTGCGGATATATCGGATATATATATATATATATATATATATATATATATATATATATATGTGTGTGTGTGTGTGTGTGTGTATGTGTGTGTGTGTTTATTTAACATTCATTCTGAGAAAAATCAATTCTCAGCACAGAAACTTATTGTTTGAATAAAGTATATAGTTCAGATTTTTTCCAATTTTTTATTCAAACAATAAATATCTGCTCTAAAAATTGCTGTTTTTCTTAATGAAATCTAATCAAAAAACTATAAATTTCATTAGCGTTATTAAGTATATTTAGCTTTTCTCTTTTTTGCTGTAATTGTGTTACAATATATTTCCTTCAAAAAATATTCTGTAAGACTTGATACAACACGATTACTTAATCTGTGTTCATATTTTCCCCAGGATTCTGATATATATATATATATATATATATATATATATATATATATATATATATGATGAAAATAATGGAAATAGTATTCCGACAAAATATAGAAAATAAGAAGGAACAAACCGTATTATGTATTCATCACCGTTTCGTCTTTATTTCGAGACTTCCTCTGGATGAAGTCTCCAGAGGAAGTCTCGAAATAAAGACGAAACGTTGATGAACACATAATACGGTTTGTTCCTTTTTATTTTCTCTCTCTCTCTCTCTCTCTCTCTCTCTCTCTCTCTCTCTCTCTATATATATATATATATATATATATATAAATATATATATATTAAATGTATATTTATAAATATATATATATGTATATATAAACATATTATATATATATATATATATATATATATATATATACTAGTAGCCAATTAAATATTTAAATGCCGATATCTTTGGTTCTATCGGACGAAACAAAATCAAAATTTCCAAGAACTTTTAAGGTTATAATCCGAATCTCTCGTTCAATATGTGTGACTAATGTTTAAAGGAAAAAAACTATATTTTCAAACCAATACAATATACTTAAATTTGTATATATTGTGTCCTGGAAGGCCAGATTTACTTTTATTCTTTGGAATGAATTTTTATAAAGTTTTATTCGTACATGTATCGTATGTGGCTTTTCCAGGCCATTATATATATATATATATATATATATATATATATATATATATATATATATATATACGTATATATATACATATATATACATATATATACACATATATGCATATATATATATGTATACATATATATACGTATATATGCATATATATACATGTATATATGCATATATATATGCGTATATATACATACACATATACATATATATGTATATGACCATCCTTACACACTCCATTTCATTATAATACAATCATTTATCTTAGCATGCAAATATGGAGTCCACTAAGCCCCTCTATTTACATTGCTTTCTTACATAAAATCAGAAGAAAAACATTCATTCCGTACTAAATGATTCATTAGTATGGAATGTTATTCAAGCCATCAAAAATTAAAATATTAATCTCACAAATGAACATATTAAAATCATATATCAGAAAAAGTAACAGATATTATTATAAGTTGGTTCACAAAATCATTTGGAACAGGTTTGCGGAAACAATTTAAACGACATACTTATTGCGTATATAAATTGTCAAATCGGTAAAGAATATAAATGCATGACATATACCGCGACACAGATACGATTTATCTATATACTTAGTCACAGCTGCCGCTTACTGTGCTCTTTGAAGAATTGCTTTCACAATAATATGTACACGTTTTAAATACGGAATTCTTACGTAATAACGAGGTACAATGCATAGAGATAATAAGTCATAAAAATATCTGTGTGTTAGAATTTTTTTGTTGTTTTTTATGTTGGTTTTATAGTTTGTGACGTGGTTTTTATTATTTGAATTCGTAGTTTGCTTAGAGAGTTGCAAATTATATTATTACTGGTGTGAGTGGGTAAAAGAAAATGTACGTTCATGAGAATAAAGTCAGGTGTATATGATTTTGCTTATTGATTATGGAAATATTTGTATGGCTTCTTTTTTGTTTGCGTTTAATATAAAATGCGTGGTCGATTGCAATGCTTGCAAAGTTTTTGTAATTTATTTTAGTTTTTTGTCCAGATATTTCTGACTTCAAATTCTGACTGCACGGAGGAAGAGACGATAAACATGCCTCTTATTTTATACCCATGTCTTAGACTAGACAAGATTTTATCACGAAATATTCTTTTAAAATTATAATGATCATTTATTACTGGGTTTTATGTTGTATAACTTATTTTGTATGGTTTCAAGATTAAGTCTAAGCGAATTTACACAAAATCACTAATATATATATATATATATATATATATATATATATACATATATATGTATATATATGCATACATACATACATACATACATACATACATACATACATACATACATATATATGTATATATATATATATACACATAAATGCCTCGGGCTAATTTCCCCTTTCGGTGTAGTATGAGATTCTTTTTGTTACTTATAAAATGATGAAAATAGATTTTAGAGATATTTAAACAAAAAAAATCCTCGTATCTTTCCATAGCTTAGAGCATCAGACGGATTATTGTTGATATCCCGCCAGATATTTTGATAGATCTTTAAGATATCTCGAAAAGAAATATACAAACATATCGATATCCCTGCGGCATTAGACTCGGGGCTTTCAGGTCCACACCGCCTTCTATCTTGTTTTTCTCCTTAAACACATTCACACACACACACACACACACACACACACACACACACACACACACACATATATATATATATATATATAAGTCACGTTGTGTGTTCGTGAGTTCCTTATAAAGGGATGAGCTTATCTTTTTAAAATTTAACACAAGAGGAAGTTATATGTGTTTTACAGAAAGCCATCCGATAAGTAACGAAAATTAAAAAAAAACATCCTTAAATATTTGTTTTTCATAGATAAAAAATAAAGGACTTTTTGCACCGACATGGAAGATTATACATTCTTAGAAAATCATTTATTCTTAAAAAAAGGCAAACTATTAGCATTTGGAGATATAGCTTAGTAGTAGAGCATTCGGCTACATATCACATGCTAAGGTTTGGGCGGAACTCACTATTTTTAGTTTAGTTTACAATAAAAGGACACCATTTAAAATCGTTGCAAATCATTTTGTAGTTTGGATATTATAAAATTAAACATATAAACAGAAATGTGACATATCCAGGGAATTTATCGCCAAGCCCAAATATCAGCTTACGTAATAAACAAACACAAATGAGATGTGATGAATAACATTATCATTATTGTTATTTACTTTATTTTATTTCTGTGCGAAGTTATCTATCGGACATAATAATTCCTCATAATTTATAATATTCAATAGGGGATTAATTCTCTTATAATACATACCTAATCTGCATACCTTAAAATATCATGTTTAAGCATATTGTACAACCGGGCAACGCCGGTCGTCCATATGTATGTATATATATATATATATATATATATATATATATATATATATATATATATATATATCTAATCTGTTAGGATGATATATATATATATATATATATATCATCCTAACAGATTAGACGCCGAACTCGATAAGATCAGCGAAATATTCATCAATAATGGTTATCCTGTTGACCTTATTGGTGACTGTATTTTAAAAAAGGTTGCGGACTTTAAGTCCCCGAAAATGTTTGGACCCTTGAAATGCCCGGTTTATTTAAAATTACCGTGGATTGGGGAAAAGAGTAATAGACTTTCCAAACAGATTCGCAGACGTATTCACGACTGCTTTTTTTCTGTGTCCTTGCGTTTGGTATATACTACGAGACCTGCTTTTCCGTCTTTTCGAAAGAATAGTTTGCCTTGCATCCAAAATAGCAATATTGTATATCAATTTAAATGCCAGTGTAATGCTGATTATGTTGGGCGAACATCCTTGCACCTTTTGACTCGTATAAACCAGCATGTTCCATCGAAGATCAGACAAGGGAGGATGGGGGTGTGATGGTGGTCTCCCTCCTTCTGAAGCCTTGGACTCTGCTATTGGCCAGCATTTGGTTGACAACCCGTGCTGTGCCGATAGATATAAAATAGAATGGTTCTAGGTGCTACATAGAGCGGACTCCAGAAACAATTTAAAGATTTTGGAGTCTGTCTCTATTACGGTGTTTCAACCTTCTTTGTGCCGCAAAAGAAAACATCTAACGAATTGTTTCTCTTTGGGGAACTTTGAATCTTTTCTCCCACTTTTTTTTTCTTTCCCCTCGTTGTGCCAATATTTTAATCGTTTTTTAAACGTTAATAAATTTATTTTAGTGTCCCCATACTTTTGGCACATTCAATAAGTTCCCCATTAGAACTTTTTATTTTCGACATAATATTATTTTGTACGCTAGCGATTTTCTCCTGATGAGATGATAGCCGAAAAAGTTCTTGAGAAACTTCCGCTTATTATTTTCAAAACTATATATATATATATATATATACATATATATACATATATATATATATATATATATAAGAGGTAAGATACTGATAGAATTCAGATGAAAAATCCTGATAGATATTACTTGAAGTAATACTTTCAAGGAGATCCTAGCCAAAAAAGAAAAGCTCAATATTTAAGAATAGAGCAATATATAAGTTTCGTGGTTTAATTTTAATTTCTGAAAAAAAACATATGGAGACATATATTCGATTTACGAATTTATTGATTGACAAAGAAATATATAAAAAGGGTTATTTTTATTTCCTTAATCCATGAATTTTCAACAATGGCTCATATCATCAGAGGAAATGAAATGTAGTTAGCAAAATGTTCAGCTGCGAATGGTCGCTATTTTGCTTTTCAGCACAATTATTGAAACTAGTTTTTGGGTGGTTGTGGATAATTATATGGAGAAAATTATACGAAAAGAGAAGTTCATACAGCATTGGGCTCCTTGCGATAATGGACTACCCAGTGAAATGAATTAGATTCGTGAAATAAATTAGATTACAGATTAGTAAAGATAGTAGTTACAAAATATTATTGAAAGGTAATATTTAAATAAGATAATAACATAATCCTAGCAAAATAAAAATTGCTCAATATAATAGATAAAGAAAATAAAATTGCGTTTTATATATTTAAATTTAATTAAGAAAGAATTACTTTTCAAAACAAAAATATTGTTTGAAACAATGAATACGATGTTTGAAATAAATCCTTAATCCATGAATTTTCAATGTAAACACATATTACCAGAGTAAGACTCCTAGCAAAATATTAATATTTTTATAACATAATTTTGCTAAGTCGCACATACAAAGAAAAAACATAAAAGATTAAATTTCTTAAAGTAACATAGAGAAAGAGAATAAATGAGGATTAAGTTTTTTTTGTTTTGAAAAATATTTCTCTGTAAATGAAATTAATATATATATATATATATATATATATATATATATATATATGTTTGGTAAAACTGATAATTAGTAAAAACCTGAAGAGAGTTCTCAATACTATTGCAGAGCAAATATGCGTTTTATCTTTTTATTACCGTTTTATCTGTTGGGTTATATATGTTTCGGATGTTGGACCGTGTTTACAATCTAACAGCCTCGTAAGACCTTACAGAAATTCAAAGGGACAAAGCGGTAATAAAAAAATAAAACATATATATATATATGTATATATATATATATATATATATATTATAAAACTGTCTCTCTGTCTGTGTCACTACTTTTCACTAAAAAAATCCTCTGTCAATTTTCAGTCTGCAGACGTGAGATTTGACATAAGGGGTATTGAGATAAGGGAGAGTCTTTTTAATCGGTTTTCCGGCTGATATTTGGTTTTCAAGAGGTCAAAGTTCAACGATTTGCGATTTGAAAATTCTCAAACTCCTCCGCCAATTGGGGTGAAACGCTGGAAAATTCAGATGTAGTTACTTAGACATGGTTCAAACTTTTTAATTCAATACGAGCGCAATAAGATAAATATTAAGCAGTAAAAATCGGAGTAAAAGTTTTTAAAAAGACGACATCTGCGGTCCTTACACAATTACTCAGCAAATTTTTGGCTCCAAACATTTGAAATTTTACAAAAATTGTATTCAGGCATAAGGCAAGCGTTTTAATCGGTTTTCTGAGCCGATAATTTGCTGCAAAAGGGTCAAAGTTCAAAAGATTTTGCCTATCGGTCTCTAGCAAACTATTCAGTCAATTTTAAATTTAGGTTAAACATTTCAAATTTTACAAAAAGGGGATTCAGATATGCGACAAGTTTCAGTTTTTGGGGCGAAAACGTGGCTACCAAGAGGTCAAAGTTGATAGAATTAACCTTTACAGCTTTTACCAAACATCCTTGTCAATTTTGGGTTTAAACACTTGCAATTTAAGATGTAGGCTACTTGGAGATGAGTCAAACTTTTAAATATATATATATATATATATATATATATATATATATATATATATATATATATATATATATGCCCATAAAGTTATGAACAGTAAATAAGGGCCGAGCAAAGCTGGTCTGAAGAGCTAGTATATGCATATAAATATACGTTCATGTAATTCTACCTATACACCCGTATATATATATATATATATATATATATATATATATATATATATATATATATATACATATGTATATATATATATATATACATATATATATAAATGTTTAGAGGTACAGAACTTATATATAGTTTTAAAAATAATAGGCGGAAGTTTCTCGAGAGCTCTTTCGGATATCATCTCGTCAGGAGAAAATCGATAGCGAACAAAATAATATTGTGTCGAAAAATAAAGAGTTCTAATGGGGAACTTATTAAATGTGCCAAAAGTACGGGGACACTTAATAAATTTATTAACGTTTAAAAACGATTAAAATATTGGCACAACGAGGGAGAAAAAAAAAGTGGGAGAAAAGATTCAAAGTTCTCCAAAGAGAAACATCAAACGCATAGAGGTGACAAATTTTAAGGAAATCGATATTGGTTTCAAGATCGACTTTTCAGCCGACAGATATCGAAAAATTGGTTGAAAAACATTTGTTCCTTCACTCTCAACTGGGCACCTTTTTACTGGGAAGAGTAGCAAAAATTGTTCCTTCATAACAATTTAGCCAAACACGTATGTTCCAAAAAACCGGTCTTTCTTGAGTAAGTTTAAATATAAAAAAACAACCTTACTTCTCTCTCGCGATCCTAGACCCACTGTTATAGCATTTTCGTCAATTTAAGATTGCACGTTCGGGCTTAGATATAAGATATTCGACTTTTAAAGTTTTTATATTGAAACAGGTTATTTATGAAAATTTCACGTTCGCTTTTTTCATTTTGTCATCACGTTAGCTGTTTTATTTTTTGGATTTTTTTAAAGAAGTTTTAACATTTAAACAGTATTATTTTTGTCATTTCTTTTCCGTTCGATTACTCTTTATTTTGCATTAAGTTCGCTGGGGTTTTTTTTTCAATTCAAAAAAGCAGTTATAATATTAAACAGAGTAATTGCGTTCGGTTATTGTTTACTTTTATTTTTTTGGATTTATTCCCTCCACACCTCACCACATCCGGGCAACTCCGGGTACACCCGCTAGTAATATGATTAAGACAAACGTTTTGTGTTTGTTAATATCGTCTGAAATCATCAATTTTCCATCAGCGTTATTAAAGCGGAGTTATCTCCCGATTTTGTCATTCGGATTTTCTTTTTGAATGAAATGAATGTTTAGCGGGAAATAAAATTTGTGAAATTTGTTACCAAAAAAAATTATTTAATAAAATATAGATTTCTAAGACTGACAGTTTTATACTTATTCGAATTTTTAAGAACCATATAGTTTTTCGATTTTTTTACAAAGTGTAGTGTTGGGTATTTATTCACAAAACATTTTGAATTCGCTTGTTTACGGTAAAGGTGTTTTTATTATTTTTATTTTTATTTTTATTACATTTTTTAGAGCGAATTTCTTTCGTCTTTCGATCGGCATAAGGATTTCACCTGCAAGATCACGTGTTTTCTCGCCTCGTTATCGTCTATAAATCTCGAACATAACGAGATTCACAGCAACGTGAGAAATGGCAGACCATATGCCCCTACCATAACTCTTACTTTTCGTTACCTGCTACATTTCTTCTTTTAAACGTTTTCCTCATTTTTTATTATTTATCTATTTAGTTTTTACTGATTCCTTTATTATCTATTATCCGACATTTAGAATGTTTTTGTTTATTTAATTTTATGTTAAGATGTCTTGTTTTTAATTCATGTAATTTTTGGAGATCAGCCTTTGCATACTTAAGAGAAGTTTCGTCTGTCCAATTGTCTGTTATGTTTCTTTTTAAATTGGATATTTATCAGTAAATACGAGGGCTGCATGTACATTATTTGAGATGCGTCCATATACACCAATAAGAGATGCAATTGTTTAACGCTTCCAGATGTGATACAATTTTATTTAGTCTGTTATGCCTTAGTTTGCAATATACATCTTGTTAGGATTTTGTTTGGGCTGTAACCACTAAGTTTTTAATATAGCATTTTTTTTTGCAAATCTCTCACGCTACAGTGCATAATATAATTTCGTTTTAGTTGTTATGTTTTACTTTTTTATGTAGTAAATTTGTAAATCAATCACGCTTTAATGTTTCATATCATTTTCGTTCATTAGTCTGCTTTCGTAAGTAATACAATAATATAATTATCATATAATTTCCCCTTCGTCTTTCCCACTTTAGTTTGGCGTATTCTTCAGTTAATTTGTTATCGTACTGTGTGCAATGGTATTCTAATTTGTATGTCACGCTGTGAAAATATCAATAACTCTGGCATAATCCCGTTTCTTTTCAGCTTCCCTATTTAGCTGTGATAATTCTTTTTAATTCAATATTGCTATTTATGAACTAGTAAGAAGAAATGATTTAATATTGCAACCAGGGTATTACATTGCATGGAATGCAGTGACATTTCCAGACAGTATTGAATCCATTTTATTTTTGGAGGTCAGCATTTGCATACTTGTGGGATTCTGAACTCCCAAGCTAACTCGATTGTCGCCTTTTAACTCTGATAACCGGAGAGAGACACAACCACGCCACTTCCTGTTTCTTATATTTCTGTCTCTTTTGCGCTGAACACTCAATCAGTCAACATGTAACTAAGAACCGCTCCGGTTGGATCAGCCACCCAGCCAGCGCTTCTGACTAACCAGGCATCCTCTTAAAAATCGCAAGTAACGTTACTCCTTTTTCAACGGACTCTTAATCTTACTATCTATATCCTTATTATTTCTCCTGTATATTTATATAAATAAATCTACATTCTTTCACTAATATATATCGGTATGTTTTCGTTATCATTGCTTTTCAATCACTTTACCATTAATTTAACTTCACATGAGATCGGGATCGTCTATAACATAAACAGACCATCATGTCCCTTCTACAAAGATGGTGACATCGACATGATGTAAACACGCGTTTTATATAAATGCTGCTGTGAATGACGAATTACACACGCGTTTTAGCTACGTATGACAACTTAAAACTTTCTTCACAATAAGTAAATGTTTTTGCCATGTGCGAATAATGAGAAAATATTTCAGCTTTAAACTTAATCATAGAGAAAGTATGGAAACAAGCCCACCGCATAGGCTTCGTCTATCCGATTCTCTGTTTCTCCGTATATTGTTTTTTTTTTCAGTAAATTCGATGAATGGATGCATATTTGTAGTGTGGCCATATATACTAATATAAGTTACAATTATATAACGCTTCTGCATGTGAGACAATTTTGTTTACTCTGTAACGTTTTCATATAGTTTTGTTAATATGTCACGCTTCTTTGGATGGGATATTACACTTTCAGGTCTGATATAGTGTTTGTTTATCTTTCAGGCTCCAGGGTGTAATATAATTTCGGGGAAAGGCTGTTACGCAATAGGTTTAAATATATTTTTTCTTAATTTGTCATGCTTCAGTATGTCATATAATTTTATTTGGGCTTTTGGATATTGCACCTGAGTTTTAATATAGTTTTTTTGTCAATCTGTCACGTTACAGTGTGTAAAATAATTTCGCTTCACTTTTCGATGCACCTTTTGTAAATTAGTCACGCTTTGATGTTTCCTACGATTTTCACTTTAGTTAATTATATTTATTTGCTTCTGTGTCACATTTCAGCTTGTACTTGTAATTATCGTTTTTTTTCTAACGCTTAAATTTGTATTATATATTTCTTTTACTTGCTACTCTGTTCAAATTATAATAAAATTTTCATTCGTCTTTCACGCTTTTGTTTGAAATATACTTTTGTTAATCCGTTAGCGTGTGGTGAGTAATGAAATTCGTATTTGTCTTGACATGCTGTTAAAATGTCAATAACTATCATATTTACGTTTTTCCTGGGCTTCAATTTTGATGGTTCTTTTTTCTTTATAATTCCTATACAAAAACTAGTAAGGACAAATGATTATCTGTTTTAATATTGCAACCAACGCATTAAACTGCATAAAGTTTAGTGGAATTTCAAGACAGCAATCCAGCAGCTTTGCAAGTTCCTACACTTAAATCGTTGTTGTTTTAGAATGACTGAAAGGGTTAATTTGGAGAGCATCTAATCAGTAAGAGTTTGATCCTGAATTATGCTTTTTATCGACAAAACAAATATGGTTGGACATTCATTATTGAAACTTGGTTAAGCATTGAGTAAGTTAATTCATTCTAAATATATTTTGATTGCGAAAAGGATTGTGGATGTTAATGAGTTTGTAGCGGAATATTTTTGCTGGGAGAATCATGCTGTCTTTCACCGGTTTTTATTCCTTTCCTTACAAAAAAACGTATAGCCAAGACTCGTAAATATCTAGGCAATTTTGCCGACAATTTTCATGGTACTGACCAGTTTTTTGGCTATCCTTGTTTTAATTCAAAGAAATGAAAGATCTTTGTGTCGGTCTCACGTGATTGGAGCGGACGTCATTTTCGCGGTGTTCTTCCATTTGAAATCATTCTCTTCGCTTTGATTTCCTGCTATTGTTCTCAAAGTCTCTTCGTTCTAATGAATTGCGTTTTGCTTTTGTTTATTTCATCATCTTGCTATATTTTTCGCTGCTTCCTTCTTACCCTTTCCTGGATGCAATTCTTCTTGATTTCCAAGTACACAGATACAGCCACACACACCCAACCATACGCGTATCGTCTTGTCTATTATCCGCCATTACCAACCACAATCCCCGCCGCCGCCGATAGTTCCTTTTATTGTTCTTGATCTTCTGACTCCATTTAGCAAATTTTCTTCTTTTTTTGTTGTCTTGGACATTTTTGTTTCGGCTTCTTTCAAAACGCGATATATTTGATAACTTACTCAATTTTGTTTCCCTTACTGACGTCTTCCTTTGCTTTTCTTCACGACTTACTCTTCTTATCCTTTTTTAACTTCTACCCATAACTTCTACTACTTTATCTCTTTCCTCTTTTTCAACTTTTCTTCTACTTATTCCTTTTGTTCCTACCTTTGTTCGTCCTCTTCTTCCTCTCTCTATAGTTTGCTACATTTTCTTCGTTTTTTTCTTTTTACCTTGTCATTCTTGTTTATGTATATTTTTTTACACTCAACCATGTTTCTTTTTCTGCAATTTCGTTTGTTACTCTTTTCATTCACTTCAAACATCATACTCCCCGTTTAATGGAGAGTATATCTATGATGATGATCATCATCATCATAGATATATTCTTTCAACTTTCCATTGTTCTTTATAATAAATGTTGCTCTGTTTCATTCTTTACATCTCTTTCTCTCTCGCATACCCACTGTCCTTATCTTTTGCTTTTTCTCTCACTATATATGTGTGTGTGTGTCTGTTTGTGCGTCTGTGTGTGTAAATTAAAATAAAATGACCAAAAGTACAAATAGAATTATTCCGCAAACTTAAAGAAAGTATAAACTTAAATATTAATATCTGGAGTACAATTCTAAACGGATGACATAGCTCAATATTCTAAATTTGCAAATAACTTGTTATTCGACAAAGAATACAATTTAAAAACCTAAACATCTTCTTTAGCCCATGGAGTTTCAAAGAACGGTTTATATCCTCAGAGGAACGTTGTTAGCAAAATGATATTCATAGGCAGGCAAATAAATTTTGTTCGTCAGCTTATGAATTGAAAACTAAAAATTATGGAAGAAATCATACTTGTATAGAAGTTGTTAATCAAGTAGAAATGTATACATTAAAAAGATATTTCAAGAAAAATCCGGTTATTATTTAAAACTTCATGGAATTAGATTTTTTATACCCTGACGTATTAATTGTAAATTCTAATTTGCAGTTTAAGTTCAATTATATATATATATATATATATATATATATATATATATATATATATACATATATATATATATGTATATATATATGTGTATATATATGTGTGTGTGTGTGTCTGAATGTATATATATATACATGTATATATATATATATATATAAATTGGTATTACATTCTTGCAAGCATTCTTAGTAATTTGAAAACATTGAATAAATAGATAAAACTGTTTAAGAACACGTAAAAGATGCAAGAATATTTTATTAAATGAAGGTATAAAAATACAATTTAATTTCTTTCTTCCTTTTTGTTAAAGTGTAAAAATTTCTTATAAATTACGGACCGTAACACGTCAATCTTTTTAAAGTGAACGCGTGCTGTTGTCTGTTTTTCCTTACAAGTAAAATTCTACCGTTGTTTTGCTCAAGGTGTGCTGCCGTTGTTGTTCCCATCCGTCCTCTATTATATAAGCCAATTCCTAACACAGTATTGGTTAGGATCAGTGTTCTTAGTGGACGGGTGTGATGCCATTAGAACGAACGAATTTTTGTACTGCACAATGCATATTTCTATATAGTTACCACTATTCTCAATGCACTTTTGTCAGCGAAGAACGAAAGACTTAATGCCTGGATAGTAAAATTGGCGCATTGCCACTCACATCTCTGACGCCACTCTGAAATCAATGAACCCATCTGTTAACAGTGCTGACATCAACTGCATCGACTTCGTAAACGTCGAACAGTGAATGTTAACGGTTATTACTTCTGCAGAGAAGAATTCAATGGCGTATGTTTGCTTCTGACGCACGTCTATGACAGAGATTGCTTTCCTAAGGTCTTACACTGTTAATATCTACAACAGATAGATAATAATTTCAGGTCATTAACGTATGAATTCAGTAATCAGAACAATTTGCAACAACCCTGATCCATTATGGCGGAATAAAAATAGTAGGGGTTTACTCTTGAAATGCGACTTGGACGACGTTTTTGTATTCCGTTTTTTCTTCTTTAGATTCTATATGTTTATTTTCTTTGACACATTTGCAACGATTAGTTATTTTAACTTTAAATTTTTTCAATGAAAAAGAAAATCCGAATTATAACCGTGAATTGATGAAAAAGTTTAGTAATGAATAAAAAAGTTGGTCTGTCACAATTAACTTAAAATCATCAGTTTCCATGCGAACCATTCATATTAACTACGCGTATCTGAAGACAATCAGTCTCTCTTATCCCCATCTTTATATTCTAAGAGTCTTTGTAATATCCGTTTATTTCTCCGGCTTTCGTCATTTGTAGCGAATATTTGATGTGAAAGAAATTTGTGAAAACGGGAGTTACAATAGCCAAGATGAGGGAAACGTTTTTGGCATTTGTCCTCTTTTTTTCATAACGACTTTTCCGTTTTTCACATTCAATTCTATACTTTTGTCGGCAATTTTCTTCATCGACTGTTATTTGTAGCCCACGCCCCATGTTTTCACGCTTTTAACAATCGCATGCACGTGTAGATGAAATTACGCTCAAAGGTTCATTTCGTTAAACTTTGCACGGTTCTTTATAGAGATTCGGTGACGTACTTAAAAAAGAACAGAAAATTCGGTTTTGTAAATTGTCCCTTGTATTATTTTTGAATTATTTGTATTTTTGGAACAAGTATTTCTGATCTTGGTTTGTTATTTTCACAAAGTTTCGCTCAATGTAACTTCTGAATTGTTTGTGTTCATTTATTTAAACTAAGTAATATTAAAATTAAACTATAAAAATGTTTTCCAAAAATCGCGTTTGCACGACAGCTTCAATATTTTCTAACTACCATGTTTGTCCATATTTCAAGTTATCATATCTGCTAAACTATGAATGGGAGTAAGATGAAAGTGGTGACATTTTAAAGCTAAACGCATTTGTAAGGCTATTGATTTGTACTTTTCTTTTCGGGTCTAGTAATGGTGTTTACCCAATCAGAAAAGATCTTGTGAAAGGATTGGTCTATGTGTCTTCCATCCCGAGAGACGTGGATTAGCCAAAAACGCAAATAAAAGAAGTTGTTGCAACATTTGATAACGAAATGCTGGGACGCGTTTAACAAGAATCGGACTATCAACTTGATGTGTTTCGAGTGACCAATCGTGTCCAAATTAAACATCTTTGAGCATCTCATCTAAAAATTAATTGCAAGCTTTCTGAATATACCAGATGCGTTTTTATATCCTTCATAGTTCTCGAGATATTCAATGTCAAAATGTGCTTAAGACTTTTGTGAGATTATTACATAATTTATAATGCTGGTTCCATTATTTAAAAGTGAATCCGACATACATACACACACATACCCCCCCACATATATATATATATATATATATATATATATATATATATATATATATATATATATATATATATATATATATATATATATATGACCATATGCACATAGGTACGTTCTATAACTATTTTTTTTTTTTGGTCCTGTCGGAGAATACGCTGACTGCCTCCCTGCAGAGAGTAAAAGTCCCTGAATGGGGGTCCTGGATATGACCTTAAACAATATCCAGTGATAAGGCCCCAGATTGTGGGTTTTGGGGAGTTTGGAGCAACCCTTTAATTACCATTGCTCCCAGGTCCACTCTGACCCGGATTGGCAGTACCTGTTAGGGTCCCAACTATGGGTTAAAGAGAAACCGACGTGAAAACAACAAATATATTCTATTAAAAAAAAATTCTTTAAAATCTTTGGATTCGGCATTAAATAACCCGAAAAGGGTTGATATGTCGTAAAACAAAAACAACCAACCAACCATAACCATTGTTTTGTGTATAAACCACAAGCGTACAAGAAACATTCCAAAAGATTCAATCATATAACAGAATTATATAGTGCAATAAAAAATATTGTGAGGAACTAGAAATACATCACAGTTTTAAATAGCAATTCAATTACCTTAATCTACGTTATAAGCTTTGCACAAAACAAGTCACGACAAATATTCTGTTGGAATTGTTAGAAGAGGAACAAATTCTAATTGAACTAAGATCCATGCATTTCAGTGCATTTTGAATCTTTGTCGTAAAAGTTGGATACAAAAATCAGATTTGTAGTAATGAAAATAGTCTAGACACTATTAATGTTAGTAATAGTAGTGTATTTTAATAAAAATCAATAAAAAATGGCACTAAAAAATAATAACGAGCACGAGAGCAGCACCAATAGAAATGATAACTGATTTATCAAATTATGAGAATAAATTTTGATCACACGTATAATATTTGAACACAAAGAACAGTAAAGTCTTACTCTTTTATCTAAGTATTACGAGCTCTTTAAAAGAAACTATTTAGCATGAAATGGTCTATTAAAATATAATCTTTCTTTTAGCGAGAATAAGCCACTACTTTAAATAGAAAATTGAAAATCATAGTGAAATAACTCTTCCAATATTGTTATATATTGTGGTGTATATTTACAGATGGCCAACTCGAGGTATGTATGATTTATATAACAGGATATATATACTATTCATTTATATTATAAACGTTCATGGGTTTGCGCGTATATTTATATATGTGACACGTGTGTTCGTCTAGTGCCCTCTATTTCGTGATCGTATCTCATTTTCTATTGTTCGTTGAATTGATGCGCATATACAATTTATGAGAGAACATATAACAACAGGGACAATGCAAAGGGAAGGAAATGGACGCAGTTTTATAGTGGTGTAGAATTAAAATATCATATTTAAGCGCACTTTACGGCCTGGCTACGCCGGTCGTCGCTGCTAGCTGAAATAAATACTTTTCCAGTTTTAACAAGAGTTACAATAATATCATAGCATCACTATGTACGCCATGAATACCAACATTATTATATTACATATGAATGAGTCCCCTGTGGAATATCCACGGGTCTCGCTAGTTCTTATTATTATTTGCATCTTGCTTTTGTTTTGTTTTTTACAACAAAGCAAATCAATTTAATAACTCACCAATATAATTAAAATAAAA